>NC_023756.2:23876135-23893842 GCF_000499845.2 Phaseolus vulgaris | reverse complement strand
TAAAACAGAAGAAAAGTTACAAGCATGTCTGTACAGGGATAACACAAGCAGCGCATGAGTTAATAACGGAATGCCAAAGTAGAACGGAGAAAAATGCTAAGTTGGTAGATTTGATGGTGAGGTGGGGCTACCGATGTGGGCTTCGAGTTGGTCCTTAAGGAATTCGAAGGTGATTATTGAAGAAGTAGGAAAGTTAATATGGGCATCAGCCACCCTCTTCCAGAAAAGGCAGAGGTCCTTGTCCAACTCGCCCATGTTGTCAGGACTTCTTGGCCTTCTGAAAGTTTTCTTTGGAGTCCTTGCTCCCCTTGTTTACCCAATACAAGGGGAAGCCATCGAGCAGTGAGGGTCTTGGTCATTTTGACGCACTTGGACAAATTTTCCTTTCCAGTGTTTGTAGGATTGCTGGAAGATTGAGAGGATCGATCTCCCAACAATCCCGTTTTAAGCTCACCTAGGGGCGGTCTCCGGGATTTTGGCCTCGAACAAGAAAAGGAAAACGTCTACCGAGGCCGGTAGTCCCAAGTGCGCGCACATGATTTGAAATGCCCTCACGAATGCCCAGCTGTTGGGATGGAGCTGGGCAGCGGCAATGTTGAGCTCGGTTAGTAGCTCTCGTTCAAAGGGTGTGGGAAACCTGAGTTTCACCTTCTTGAATAGAGTGGTGTAAACGAAGCAGAACAACTCGTCGTTGTTCCCCTTGTCATCCGCGCAGATTGGCACGTCGGGAGGGCAAGGCAGCACCATTAACTTGTCGTCGTGCTCCTTGTGGAACGAGAGGCTGGGCTCATCCCCTTTCTTCAACCGTAGCACCGCCAACGCAGAGTTTACTGAAGAGGTCTCCTTCAGCAAAGTTGGGTTGGCCCACGGGTAGAGTTTCTTATAGTCTTGTGTAGGAATGGAGGCTCCTCCGGCAACTGGTGGAGTTGCCTGAGCGGGGTTGGCGTGAGAAGTTGCAGGCCTCTCAGCCTGGGTAGAAGGAGTGCCAGATGCTCGTGGTGGGTTACGCGCTGGCGGAGGATTTGCCCCAGGAGCAACCCTACGCGCTTAGGTGGAGGGTTTCGCGACGAAGAAGGAGGGTTCGCAGTGGATTTGTATGAGCCATCGCAGGAACTGCAAAGGAAAATGAAAAGGATGAACAAAGGTTACAGAGAACGACTCGATTGAGAACGAAGAAGACAGAGCGAACGGACAAGAGTTCGCTGAGGTGAATCGAGGTGTGAAGGACGGAAGCTAGCGTGGTGCAAAGCCGATCCAGAGGAAGACACCTTTGACGAGGCAAGGCTCTTGCGTTCTGGTCAACAGACAGGATCAACTTTCTTTAACAGTAAATGGAAAAAATAAGTACCTACAATTACATGCACTACCAAACATGACACCCAACTTAGAGTAGGATGATGATAAATTGAATTTTTCAAAATCTAATTTAGATGAAATTTAGATCAAATAAAATGGAATAAATTTAAAATCATACCCATTTGATATATTTGGAAAATCAATTTAAAATAAATTAAATCTAGATTAAATTCACTTTGTCAATTAAATTAAATTAAATGTATTTTGATCCGGACGTGACCTGACTGATTGGACCTGGAACCAGACCGACTCAATTTGGAACCGGATTGACTCGGCTAGACCTGGACCTAAATAGACTCATCTCGACATGTACCTGGGCCCACTCGACTCGACATGGACCTGAGCCTACTCGACTCGACATGGACCTGGGCTCACTCGACTTAACATGGGACTAGACCAAATCAGTTTGACATGGGCTCGCGTCGACTCGGCTCGAAATGAGCCCAGACTGGCTCGGCTCAACATGGCCCTAGCTGAGTTTGCTCGACATGGGTCTGGGTCGACTCGATATGAGCTTAGTTTAACTTAGTCCATGCCGACTTAGGTCAAAATGAGCCCAGGCCGAATAGGGTCAAAATAGGCTTGGAACGACTCAACATGGCTCCAGGCCGACTCAGCTCGACATGGGCTTGAGCGGACTAGACTCAACATGGGTTGACTCAACTGTTAGAATATATGGTCTTAAACGAGGGGGGTGAATATTTTAAGATAGGTTTTTGAAATCTTTTTAAAGTTTAATCCAGAACAGAAATCAGGTTAGCCAAGAACAAGAGCAATAAAACAACAAAGCAACAGAAAATAATCGGTTGTTTCTGCAAAACAATCGGTTGTTTATATCAGTAAAAGTAAAAACAGAATTTAAATGAGTTTAAGGGTAAGAGAAAGATACACCAACAATTTATATTAGTTCACTCTTAAACCAAGAGCTACATCCAGTCCCCAGAAAATCACTGGGTAATCCACTAAGTAATCAAACCAGATTACAACACACAATCCACCAAAGAAGTGACCTTGAACCCTTCAAGAAACACACTCACTTTGGCAATTCACACACCAAGAGTATTGATCTTGACCACCTCAAGACCACACAACACTCCTTGGCAACACAACACTAGAAGTACAAAAGGTTGAGAAGAGATTACACTTGTTTACATAACAATCTGAAATCAATACAAATGCAATCCTATTCCACTCTCTTAGAAACCTCAAAGCTTTGATGTGAATGTTCAAATATTGAATCAACTCTTTCACAACTGAAAAAACTCAAATCTGTTTCACTTCCTTGTTTGAAAACATAAACAAACTATTTATATTTTTCAAAGATTGGTCAAAGCATTTAATGAAGGAGCATATTCAGTTGGAAATCATCTAAAGCACATTCAACCACCAAAATAGAATTCTGTTAGGATTTTCAAAGAAACAATCGGTTGAAACCACGAAACAACCGATTGTTTGGTTTGGCAGTTAAGTCAACCAAACTTAAACAGCTTTCAACCTTTTCAAAAACTCATAAGAGTAAAACAACCGATTGATTCGACAAAACAACAGGTTGTTTTTCACTTAGTTTGAAAAACACTTTATTTCATAAAGGATTTAAAATACATTAACTTTAGATTCAACAAAGGAGTGAATTACAAATAAAACTACCCAGATCCCTCCCAAAACACAACAACAACACAGCCTTGCATCAAACACATAGGATTTGGATTCTTCAAAGCACAATTTGAATTCTTCAAAGCCCTTGATCACTCTTGATAAACAATAGCCCCGGACACACCCTGCTCGACATGGATTGGATTGCCTCGACTAAACTTGGACTTGGGCAAACTTGACTAGACGAGGACTCGAGCCAACTCGGCCAGACCTGGACCTGGACTGACTCTACTCGACCTGAACCTAGGCTAACTACACTCGACCTTGTACCTGACCGGCTCAGCTAGAGATGGACCTGGACTGACTCTGCTCGACCCGAACCCAAGTTGACTGCACTTGATCTTGTACCTGACGACTCAGCTAGATATGGACCCGAGCCGAATCGATTCAGTATGGGCCCGGACCCACTCGACTCGATCTGGGCCTGAGCCGACTCAGCTCGATCTGGACCCGGATTGACTCGAGTCAACCTGAACCCGGGCCGACTAAGCTCGACCTAGTACTTGGTCGGCTCAGCTCGACATGGACCCGAACCGACTCGACTCGATATGACCCCGGGGCGACTCGACGTGATATGGACCAGGTCGACTCGACTTGAAATGGGCCCGCATTGACTCGACTGGAAATTGACCTGGGTCAATTTTACTCGATATGAACTCCGATCGACTCCGGTCGAAATTGGCATGTGCCGACTAGAGTTGAAATGGGCCCGGATCGACTCGACTCGACATGGACCCGGATCAACTAGACTTGACATAGGCTTGGGCCGCATTAAGTCGAAATGGGCCTGGGCTGCATCAAGTCGAAATGGGTCTTGGCTGACTCAATTTGACATGGGCATGTATCGACTCGACATGGGCCTGGATTGACTTGGCTTGACATGGGCCCGGGCCGACTCGGCTCAATATGGACCCAGGCCGACTCGGCTCAATATGGACCCAGGCCAACTCGGCTTGACACGCACTGTGTCGACTCGACTTGATATGGGCTTATGTCGATTTGGCCCAGGCCGACTCGAGTCGAAATGAGCCCGGCATACTCAGCTGGAAATGGGCCCGAGACGGCTTGACTCGACATGAGTCTGAACTGAATCAAGTCTAGAGGGGTCCGGACACACTCGTCTCGACATGGGCACGTACCGACTCGCCTCGACATGGGTTTGGGCCAACTCAGGTAGAACTGGACCCGGGTCGACTCAGCTTAACCTAGTACTAGGCTGACTTAACTCGACCTTGGCCCGGGACGAGTCAACATGGGAAGAGGCTGACGCAGCTAGACCTTGGCTCAGACCGACTCAGTTTGAGCTTGGCTGAGGAAGACGCGACTCGACTTGGGCTTAGGCCTGCTCGATTCAACTCGACCTGTGCATGGGCCGACTCGTCTCTACTTGGGTTTGGGTGAACTCAGCTCGACCTAGGTTTTGGCTGAATTAGCTCGACATGGGCATAGATCGACTGGTCTTTATCTGGGTTAGAGTTGACTCAGCACGACTTGGGTTCGATCCAGGCCCGGATTGACTCAGCTCGATCTGAGCCCGGGTTGACTCGAATGGACTTGGTCCCGTGTCATCTTGGCTCGACCTGAGCCAAAGTAATTTGACTCGATCGAGGCCCGGATCGATACGGTTGGACCTTGGCTCAGGCCGACTTTAGCTCAAGTCTGGACTAACTCAAAATCCAACCTAAAATCTATTTTGGATCATCTAAAAATATATCCAATTTATATCCAATCCATATCTAATTACATATATTGGACTTAAAACTTAAAAATAAGAATTTGGATTTGACATAAATTTGTTTAAATGGATTAAAATAATATGAATTTGAGTTATTATGAATTGAATTTTTGAATTTAGATTTTTACCACCTTGTTTACGAGGAATATGTCTTTTTTTTCATTTGGATGTATGCAAGAATCACACTTTTTAATGTTTTCACATTTTCTTGAGAATTTGATAACTTTTCCCTCGACCTAATAACTTTCTCTTTCAATTGAGAACTTCCGGTCGAATTAAAATTTGAAAACTACACCACGAACTACTAAATCTTGTGGTGGACTAAAAATGCAACACTACGAAGGTCTCCTAATACTAGGTAACCTTCATGTTAAGGATCATCCATTCCCAACACTTTACTAATACAATCATTGACACTTTGACTCATTTCTTGTGACATTTTTTCCTATAAATAAAAAGAACTCAATATTTGATGTATTAGTTACTTTATTAATGATGCTTAACCATAAAAAATTTTTATAGACAATTTGTATTTAATAAAAAAACACATGTATATGATTTGTGTAATAGGTAGTTGAGTTAGTACCTATCACTAGTTTAGAAAAGTAAAATCATTAGAGTTAGGGCTTCCAATATACGTACTTCTCTAACCTATAAGAAAGAAGGCTTTATTGAAAAATAATGCTATCCAAAAATTATTTATGTGATTAATTATTTGAATATATATATATATATATATATATATATATTTTGCAGAATACATTAGTACAAAATCTCCATTTTACGCATAGGGATATATCCATGTTTCTACTGAATTTAATATAATTGTTGTGATGGATGATGAAGAGCCGCGTGCGAGGAATCATGAAGAACCGCGTGAAGAACTCTTGCAATCACAAAGGCAAGCATGCAACGCTGTGGAACTCTATCTGTGTAAACAGAGGAAGAAAAAAGGGAAAGAACTGAACCCTAATCGAAAAGAGAAGAATGATTGAGAGAAGAAAGAAAATTGAATTTGATTATGTGTATTTGGTAATTACACGGGTGCAAATATAAAAAAAAAAAAGTAGTAAAAGAGGGCCCAGATATGGGATGCCTAGATCCTTTAGAAGGAAGGTAAGCCACTGTAATTCACATATAGTCATTGCAAGTGCTCTATACTCTGTCTCATATGAGCTTTTGAAGATAGTCTGTTTTTTTTTTATTTCCACGAGATGAGAGACTTTCCTAAGAAGATTAAAAACCCAGTTACTGATTTTCTAGTTTCTAGGTAGGTTGCCCAATCGGAGTCACTATACCCACGAAGTTGCATGGAGCTGTTACGGTTGAAGAAAATGCTTGAGTCAAGATTTCCTTTAAGATACCTTAAGATGCGAAAAGCAACCTGTTGATGAGCTTTAGTGGGAGAAGAAAGGAACTATCTGAGATTGTTGACACTAAAAGCTATATCAGGCCTTGTGTTGGTGAAATAGATAAGTTTTTCGATCAATGTGCAATAGGGGGCGATTCTGTCTCAGTTAGAGGAATGCCTTCAGAAGAGATTAACTGAAAGGAATGTGTCATAGGGGTTGGCATTAGATCAGAGTCTAACATCCCTATTTCATAGAGAAGATCAAAGACATATTTGTGTTCACTAATATGTAAACCACTACTATTGCGGGCAACTTCAGGACACCAAGATTCTATCTTGAAGTGTTGATCCAATAAAGTAGTGATTTTATTAATGATATGATTCCACTAGCACAATATGAATGATTCTTGACATTCTTAGGAATCATCTTGAGTTAGATATGAGATAGGCACTTTAAGATAGAAATGGATCAATGTTCTATAGTCAAGAACTCACCAAAACTAGTACCAAAACCCAAACTCATATGGAAGTTCCATATATTGTCAAATTGAACCGATTAAATTGGAAGAAAAGGCAAATGCACCGAACAAAATGTGTAAAAATTGAATTGCACCGAACAAATAGCTAGAAAAGGAAGAAGAACCAAAGAAGAACAACAGAAATTAAAAGGAACCGAAGCAAACTAAAGGAACTAGAATTGCCGAACAGAAAAATGCAAGAACAACAAGGTAAGACATGAACATAAAAGAGAAGGAAGGAAGGAGAATAGAAAGCTCATGAAGATGGAGGAATGGTTGGATGATCACGCCACTTAGAGGATGGTGACTCCAAGATGAGTGTGCAAGCCGCCACTTGGGGTAACCATGGAACTCTCAAGATAAGACTAGTGAAGAAGGCACAAAGCTCTCCAATGCTCTCTCAAAAATTGAGTATAGTTTCTCTAATCAAAATTCAAATTTCAAAAAATACAAAGGCAGCACCTTAATTTATAGCCTAGAGGTGCTGAAATGCAAAGCTAAATAAATTCAAAATTCCCCCCAAATACAAATGAAAGTGGCGCCAACTATAGTCATGAGGAAGGTGTGACCTTCTCTCTCACTTTGGCACCTCCCTAATACTCTACACCTATCTACTAATGCACCCCCACTAAGACTCCTAATCTAAAGACCTAATGATGCTTTAACAAAAGAGGTTTCTAATGTTTCCCTCTAAGCACCTTCAAACAAAGAAATTACAAAAAGAGAAAATAAACGTCCATTAGCTCCTAAAGCTTTGAACATGCTCCTTGCAAGCCTTTGAGGTGGGCTTTGACCTCCATGGGCGTCCTCTATTTGAGCCTCAACCTCTTCTTGCTCTTGATGATTGGCCTCCAAGTCCACTTGAGCTTGATCTCCATCATACTCCCCGAGTTGGAGAGAATTCGACCACGAATTCTGGAGACCTACAGAAAAAGGAATTAGATCACTGATATTAAAAGTATGACTACCTAAGAATGTATCAGGCATATCTAACTCATAAGCATTGTCATTAATCCTCTTTAGGACTTGGGAAGGTCCATCTCCACGAGGCATTAGTTTGGACTTCCTTTGAGTAGGAAAATGATCCTTCCTCAAATGAAGCCAAACTCAATCACCCTCCTCAAACAACAATGCTTTTCTCCTTTTATTGGCAAGTTCAGCATACTTGCCAACCTTCTTCTCAATTCTCTTCTTGATGTCTTTATGCAAATTTTTCACAAAAGAAGCCTTTTCATCACCATCTTTGCACAAGACATCTCCAAGAATGGGAATAGGAAGAAGATCAAGAGGTGTTAAGGGGTTAAACCCATAGACAACCTCAAAAGGAGAATGTGAGGTGGTGGAATTTACTAGACGGTTATATGCAAACTCAACATGGGGTAGTAAATTCTCCCACACTCTAGGATTCCCCGAAATGAAACATCTTAATAGTTGTCCCAAAGCTCTATTCACCACCTCGGTTTGACCATCAGTTTGTGGGTGGCAAGTGGTAGAAAATAAAAGTTTAGTTCCAAGCTTGCCCCACAAGGTCTTCCAAAAGTGACTTAAGAACTTGGGATCTCTATCGGACACTATAGATCTAGGGATCCCATGCAAGCGAACCACTTCTTGAAAGAAGAGGTTTGCAATATGACATGCATCATCCACTTTGTGGCAAGGAATAAAGTGAGCCATCTTTGAAAAACGATCCACTACCACAAAAATGGAGTCCTTTCCCTTTGATGCCTTGGGTAATCCTAAGATGAAATCCATAGATATGTCCACCCAACGCATTGAAGGGATAGGAAGAGGAGTATATAAACCATGGGGATGCATCTTAGACTTAGCTTTGCGGCAAGCTATGCATTTATCACACAAACTATGAACATGTTTATGCATATGAGACCAAAAGAAATGTTCATGCAACACATCCAAAGTTTTAGCAACCCCAAAGTGACCCATTAAACCCCCCTCATGTGCTTCTCTAACAAGAGATAATCTAATAGAGCATTGAGGGACACAAAGATGTTTTCCTTTAAAAAGAAAGCAATCTTGTAAAAAAAGTCTTTGTGTCCTCCCTTAAGACACTTTTGATAGATGAGAGAAAAATCAAGGTCATCATGATAAAGTTCCTTAATGAGATCAAAGCCAACATATTGAGAACTTAAAAGATTTAGCAAAGTGTATCTTCTAGAAAGTGCATCCGCCACAATGTTTACTTTGCCTTGCTTGTGTTTGATCACATAAGGAAATTGCTCAATGAATTCCACCCACTTGGCATGCCTTTTGTTAAGCTTGTTTTGGCTTTTCAAATACTTAAGAGATTCATGATCACTATGTATCACAAACTCTTTAGGAAAAAGATAGTGTTGCCAAGTAAACAAAGCCCTAACAAGTGCATATAATTCTTTATCATAAGTGGAATAATTGAGATGACTTCCCTTCAATTTCTCACTAAAATAGGCTATGGGGTGGCCCTCTTGAAGGAGAACAGCCCCAATGCCTATGCTTGAAGCATCACACTCAATCTCAAATGTCTTAGTGAAATTAGGAAGCGCTAAGATGGGAGCATTAGTCAATTTTTCTTTCAAAGTTTCAAAAGCTTTTTGTTGTGCTTCTCCCCATTGAAAAACCACATCCTTTTTCACTATGTCATTGAGAGGTGCGACAATGGTACCAAAGTTTGATACAAATCTTCTATAGAAAGAAGCAAGTCCATGGAAACTTCGGACTTCATTCAAAGATTTCGGTGTAGGCCAATTTTGAATGGCCATCACCTTTGTTTTGTCCACATGGTCCCCTTTGCAACTCACAACAAACCCTAGGAATTCTATATGATCAAGAGCAAACATACATTTAGCAAGATTAACATACAAATGTTCCTTCCTAAGGGTTTCTAAAACTTGCCTAACATGCAACCTATGGTCATCCAAAGATAAGCTATAAATGAGAATGTCATCAAAGTACACAACAACAAACTTACCAATGAAAGGTCTAAGAACATGATGCATGAGGCGCATGAAGGTACTTGGTGCATTAGTTAAACCAAAGGGCATAACTAACCACTCATATAAACCAAAGTTGGTCTTAAAAGCCGTCTTCCATTCATCACCCGGTTTGATACGGATTTGATTGTAGCCGCTTTTAAGATCAATCTTTGAAAAGATTTTTGAACCATGCAATTCATCCAACAAATCATCTAGTCTAGGTATGGGATGCCTATACTTAATTGTAATGTTATTGATGGCCCTACAATCCGAACACATTCGCCATGTGCCGTCCTTTTTAGGCACTAGCACAAGGACTCATGCTATCTTGAACCCACCCTTTTTCAATCAAAGCCTCAACTTGTCGGCGAATTTCCTTGGTTTCACTTGGATTGGTCCTATATGCTGGACGGTTTGGTAAAGAAGAGCCCGGTATCAAATCAATTTGGTGCTCAATCCCTCTCAAAGGTGGAAGTCCTTTTGGAGGATCTTGAAACACATCTTGAAACTCTTCTACCAAATTTTCCAAACAATGAGGACTATCAACAAGTGGTTCTATCTTAAGAGTTCTAGGGATGGCTAAGAAAAGAGGATGATGAGCCACTATTTCCCTTTGAATCTCATGCCTAGACACAAGGAGTGTAGGCTTAGAACTCTTATCTTTTTTATCTTTTTCACTCTCCCTCTTTTTCTTCATTATGATTTGGTCCTCATGGACTTCTCTAGGAGAGAGAGATTTTAAAGTAACCTTGTGACCATGGAAATCAAAAGAAAGTTTGTTGGTAAAGCCATCATGAAAAACTTTTCTATCAAATTGCCAAGGCCTTCCCAAAAGAACATGAGTAGCTTCCATGGGCACAACATCACATAATACCTCATATTTGTATTTTCCAATTGAGAAATGGATGAGGACTTGTTTATTCACAACAATTTCTCCTACTTCACTAAGCCATTGCAATTTATAGGGCTTTGTATGAGAAATAGTAGGCAATCCAAGCTTATCTACTACTCTTGTACTAGCCACATTAGCACAACTACCCCCATCCACTATCAAAGAGCAAATGTTGTTTTGAATAAGACATCTTGTATGAAAAATATTTTCCCTTTGACTTTCATCAAAAGGTTGTGAAACTTGGCCAAGAAGTCCTCTCACAACTAAGAAATCCCCTTCAAGTGGACACTCACTCTCATCCCCACTAGATGCACTAGAATGCAAAGAATGCTTAGGAGAATCTGAATCATGCTCACTTACTACAATGCCATCATGCATGTACATACTTCGTTTAGAAGGGCAATTTGTAGCTATGTGACCATAACCCATACATTTAAAACATTTGGTATTAGACGTTCTAGTGGGTGATTTAGGCGTAGAAGTAGATGGCTTAGGTTCCTTGGGTTTGAAAGAAGAATCTTTGGAAGGAAATTTAGAAAAAGACTTTTTGTTCCTCCAAGACTTGTTGTAGTAACCATCATTGGGATCATTTTTGAAAGAATTTTTCTTAGCAAGTTGGGCTTCCACCTTCATTGCAAGATGAACTAAAGAACCCAATGATGAATACTCTTGTAACTCAACAATATCTTGAATATCCTTCCTTAGACCACTCACAAACCTAGCAATCATAGCTTCCTCACTCTCCTCTAATTCAATTTTAAGCACAAGCATTTCTAACTCTTTGTAATATTCATCCACATTTAGCGTGCCTTATTGAAACCTTTGGAGTCTCAACATGAGGTCTTTCCTAAAATGTGGGGCAGAAACCTAGCGCGCATTTGATCCTTTAAAGAGTTCCAAGAGTCCACGGGAGGACCCTTGTGATACATGTCCTTTACAACACCATGCCACCATTTCATGGCATAATCTACAAATTCTAAGGTGGCTAGCTTATACTTGTGTTGTTCATCTTGGATCTCATGGATCTCAAATATTTGTTCAAACTTAGCCTCCCCATCTAAATACACATTAGGATCACTAGATCCATTGAAACAAGGAAGCTTGACCGAAGGTAGCCTAGCCTTTGCATCTTGGTAGTAGCCATTTCCATGGTGAGGTCTCTCCCCTTGGTTGTGATGTCTATATCCAAGGAATTGGGGTGGAGTCCTTCTTCTCCTATGGTCCTCTTCACGGCCTAAGTCATTGGAAGAACCTCTTGATGAAGGTCTATGTGAATGATGTTCATCATGGATAGAGTGAGATGGCCTAGCTTGTTGCACCTCCATCTTTTGCAATTTCTCTTCCAAACGCCTAATGGTGCGTTGAGCTTCATGCAATTCACCAAGGACCGAAGCTTTGGAAGGAGAATGTTGCTTGTAAGATGCACCACTTGAATAGCCAACCATTTGCAAATGAAAACAGCAAACAAGTCAAGAAACAAAGTTAGCAACAAAAAAAAATGAATTTGGCAACCAAATTGCCGAAGTGAATTTGGCCAGAAAAAGAGGTCACTCTTATAGAAATAATGTCCCTGCACCAATCTGATCTTGAGGTCTAGGAATCCTCAAATGAAAGATGTCAAAGCAAGGCACACCAATCTCAAAGCCAACCACAACAAAACCAATGAAGCAATAAAGACAAATGATCCTGCCTGTTGACCAAAACGCTGGAGCTTTGCCTCGTCAAACTTGGATCGACGTATGCGTCGTGTTTGCCTCCGTCCTTCACCGTGATCCACCTCAAGAACCTGCAAAAGACGAAATGGCGCCGCTGCGGCCGATCGCACTCCAACGCCCAAGTCAGTGACTGAACCACCAATTACTTCAAGAGTAAGACTCAAGAACTCTAAGGAACCGTGACCAGCTCTCTCTCAGTGTACTCAAGACTCGCAAGCGTAAAGAAGACAATCTGAACGTGCGTACCTCAGAAGTTCGTTGGGAAACTGTTATATACCTGGACACTTTCTCTCTCCTGGCAGTTACACACCTGGACACGTGGCTCGCATCCAGCTGTACACGTGCCATCATCTGGAGCCTCCTTGACTTGGGCGCTGCTTCTGACTCTCTTTTGGCTAAGTTACTTATGCATGATACTACTCAGTGCATAGTTGCCTTGGAGCGCGATCTCTTCTGGATTGGCGAGTTGGGTGCCTTCGTACACACCTTCCCTGTGGTCTCGCCGGCCGCCTTCATGATCTGCACCACCTGTTCCACCGTGTATGATCGAGCAAGCTGTCCCCCGACCTCATCCTCTGGCCAGCTGGGAAATGTCTATCTGCCTTCATCTCCGGCGATGTCCTTTCTTCGCGATCTCTAATCACTTGGTCGCCTGGGTTTACATCTGGCGACTTCATCTTTAACCCAGTGACCGCCGGTTCTGGTGTGCTGGAGATCGGAGCACGCCAACTTAATAACTGGCGACTACACGAGCCCCCCGACTTCCTTCCCTTCTGCCAGCCAGGCGTCCCATCAACACGCCTATACAATAGCTTGATGCCACGTCATCACTTCCGACTACCAGGGCGGTACACAAGCCCCCCAGTCTTAAGCGAAGACTTGTCCAGCGAAAAGACTAAAGGAGTCACGTCAATACCGATCTACGTGGCGCTGGCGCAGAATTCCAAGCGGTTGTACTTTCTGCTTTCCTGACGCTCCACCAAACACTCCTCAATCGCTCGACACGTGGCTTCATCAACGGTTACCTTTAATTGTCGTTTGCGCTTCCAAACCCATTCGAAAAAACCCTTAAACCCATTTCTCTTCTACTGTTCCATCACTTCTTCGTTTCTCAAACGCTTCAAGTTTCTTCTGCAAAAGCTCACGACGTTCTTCAACCCCTGAATCATCAACTTCCTTCATGTTCTTCCGATCATAAAAAGGTACTCCCTTTACTCTTCTGCTGATTTTTCCTGCATTTTAACCGATTCGCATCATCCATTAACTGTCTGGTGCATACGCTGTGGGCTGTTTCTTCTATTTCTCCTTTCTCGTAACTTAGGGCTTCGTCTTCGTTACAACGAACCTTCGTTCGTTCGTTTTTCACCCTTCTTTCACGATCGAGTCAGCCTCTGCGAACCCTGATCACCTTTTCTTTTCTTCTTCCTTTGCAGTTTCCGCGATGGCTCGCTCAAAGATCACCCCAAATCCTCCTCCCTCGTCACGAAACCCTTCATCTCAAGCACAAACCCACCGCGAGCACCTGGTGCTTCTTCTTCCCAGGCTGAGAGGCCTGCACCCTCCCGCCCTAACCTGGCTCAGGCTACTCCACCTGTCGCCGGAGGAGCCTCCGTTCCTTCCCCAGACTTCAAAAAATTATACCCATGGGCCACCCCGACCTTGCTGAAGGAAACCTCCTCAGTAAACTCTGCTGGGGCAGTTCTTCGATTGAAGAAAGGGGACGAGCCTCACCTGTCGTTCCACAAGGAGCACGACGACAAGATGATGGTGCTACCTTGCCCCCCGACTGCCAGTGTGCGCCGACGACAAGGGAACAACGGCGGGTTGTTCTGCTTCGTATACACCACTTGTTCAAGAAGGTGAAACTTAGGTTTCCCTTCACTCGTTTGAAAGAGAGCTACTTACCGAGCTCGACATCGCCGCCCAGCTCCATCCCAACAGCTGGGCGTTCGTGCGGGCGTTCCAGATCATGTGCGCACATTGGGGCTGCCAGCGTCAGTGGACGTCTTTCTTTCCTCTTTGAAGCAAACACCCAGGAGATCGCCTGTGGGTGAGTCTAACGGGATTGCTGGGAGGTCGATCTTCTCATCTTCCAGCAATCCTACAAGGATTGGAAGGGCAAGTTTGTCCAGGTGCGCCCAAACGACAAGGACGCCTCACTGCTCGACGGCTTCCCCTTGTATTGGGTAAACAAGGGGACAAAGAGTCCAAGGGAAGCTTCAGGAGGCCAAGAAGTCCTGACAGCATGGGTGCTTTGGACAAGGATCTGTGCTTCTTTGGAAAGCGTGGCAGACGCCAATATCACCTTCCTCACCACTACGCTCATCTCCTTCGAGTTCTTCGAAGATCAACTCGAAGTTCGCATAGGTTAGAGCTCGCCTCAAGTTCTAAGTCATTACACTTGTCGTTACTCTGCTAACTGTTTCTGGGCGTCTTGTGTGTTGTGCACAAGACTTTGGTTTTATTTTCTGCACCACTTATCTGCTTTGCTGCATACTGACTTATGTGTTTACCTTCTCTCTGAACTAACCCATGTATCTTTGCATTATGCAGATCGTATGTTGGGCCAGGGAAAATTAGCTGAACTGAGGGCGCTCGCCCGAGCCCACGGGTTGGCATCGGGTTCCCAACCGTGCCAAACTCAGTGGTGGAGATCGCCGCCGCACAGGGCAGATCGCCACCCAAAGGCCCAACTCCTCCGAGGCCCAGCCCGCCAATCAGCGCAAAAAGCTATCCTCAGGAAACCAAAGAGGAAAACCCCTCAAGTGGTTCATGAGGAGAAGAAGAAGACGATGAGGCGACTGAAGATGGCCTCATCACCAAGAGGAAGAGGGTGGCGCCTTCTTCACCATCTGCTCCCCTCCTCCTCCAACATCAACACCACCTTCCACACCCGCTCCGCCTCCAACACTGCTTCCTCCACCAGCTCCCACCTCGCCAGTCCAAGCGGTTCCTCTGGCTCCGCACTTCCTGTGGTTGAGGCCGCCGAGCCAACTTCATGGAGAACCCCCCGAGCGCCTCCACCCTATGTATCAGCTGGAGGGGGTCCTCCTTCAAACGCCTCAACCGCAAACTGCACCAGTCGGGGATGAGGGTGCTCACAACTCACCTATCCTCATCACTGAATCCCCGACGTCGCCACCACGCCAAGAAGCCTCATTGAACAACCAACTCAAGAAGGTGCGGCGAGAACCAACAACAAGCCCCCCCGGTGCCTCCACAAGCAAACCTCTCTTGAGGTCAAAAGGGTGTGGGAGCCCTTCTCAGCAAAACTGAAGATGATGGCGGAGGATTTCCCCTCCATCATATCCAAAGCTGTGGAGAGTTCCACCAAGAAGCTCCAAGATGACATCTTCACACTCCGAGCGGAGAATCGCACATAAGGATTGAGGCGGAGAGGTTATCCTGCAATCTAACACTCGCCGAATCGACACTCCGAGTAGAAGATGCATGAGCACGAGCTCCGGGTGGCACGCAAGGAGGCCACCGATCTACGCCATAAGGTGCAGCTTTGGCTCAAGAGAAGATTGAGCTGGAGAGCAAGCTGGTACCCTATCGCGTCAAAGTGGCTGACCTGGAGGAGTTGATCAAAGCAGACGCCGCCAAGGTAAAGAACCTCGAGAAAAGGTCAGCCGATCGGGAGGTCTTCTTGGGGAAGGTGGAGAAGGAGAGAGACGACACCGTGGCCAAGCTCGCTGAAGCCAACGAAAGAACGGGAAGATCGCCGCAGAGCTGGCCCAGGTGCAGGCAGAATCCAAGAAGGTTGCTGAAGACCTTCTTCAAGCTCGGGAAACAATTGAAGAACTAAGAAACAAGCTGAAGAGCTGAAGCAGCAGAACGAGGGGCTAAAGAAACAGATCGAAGAACTTGAGCTGAGCTCTGCCCAGATTCTTGCTGCTGGATTCGAGGCCGCCCGGGAACAGTTCGCCTGCCTGTACCCCGACTTGGATCTTACCATGGTGTCTCTCAACAATGAGGTGGTGGACGGGAAGGTTGTTCCTTCTGAAGACTGATTGCTTCCCTCCATCCACGATTCTTATGCTTTCTCCTTTACATAATTGTAATAACTTTCCCTTTTTCTGTATATGTACTTGAACTGATACTTTATTAAAAGTTTTGTACTTCTTCTTATAACTTCTCTGTCTGCTTTATCTCCTTGTATAATTTACTTCACAGAAATTAACTTAGTAACTTCGTAAGCGCAAATGTATACTTAACTGCTTCGAACCCGACTTTCGAACAATAACACTCTAACAACTTGTAATTCAAGGTAATGAACCTTAGCGTAAAATCGCTCTTCAAATAACGAACTTCAACTCAACTAATGGCTTAAGACACAGCTCACCCGATCTGCCTTATCAAAACGGGTCTTGACTTTCTCGCCATTGTTTGCATTTTTCCTGGTCGCCAAAGACTCTTGGCGATATCAGCTTCCTCCTGCTTCACAACTTGGCCATTGTTCCTTTATCTGGGGGTAGAGGCGCCTTTCGGATCCTTCTCTACCTCCTGAGCTTCAGAACAAAGACCGGGTGGCTAGGCGTTCTCTTCGAACCTACCTTAGCCACCCTCCAATCTTCTTCGAACCTACCTTAGCCACCCTCCAAACTTCTTCCACCCTTCACACCATACCTAAACTCGTTCAAGACGAGAAGGATTTTCTCTTGCCTGAACTCGCTCATCGGCGAGAAGGTCTTTAACTCGCCTGAACTCGCTCATCGGCGAGAAGGTCTTTAACTCGCCTGAACTCGCTCATCGGCGAGAAGGTCTTTAATCGTGCTCTACTGCCCTGGACATCTTCTCTCCCCGGAGAAGGTCTTTCTCGTGCCTCTACATTGCCCCAGGGGTTACATCTTCTCTCCCCCAGAAACACTGAGGACTTTTTGCTGGTGCCTCTACATTGCCCCAGGGTTACATCTTCTCTCCCCGAGAAACACTGAGGACTTTTTGCTGGTGCCTCTACATTGCCCCAGGGGTTACATCTTCTCTCCCCAGAACACTGAGGACTTTTTACTCTTCCTCGCCTGCACTCGCTCGACGGCGAGGAGGTCTTTATCTCGCCTCAGGACGCGCGAGGGCGTTGAGGTCTTTTAACTGGTGCCTCCGATCGCCGAAAGACGATGAGGACTTTAACTTTAACTGATGCCGCCAATCGCCGAAAGACGATGGGGACTTAGAAACTTTTTAGAAAGCATGCATAACTTAACTTGCCTTAAATCACATATAAGTGACAAGGTCTTTCTTCAAAACTTTCGGAAAACAACAAGCATGCAATCTAAAACACTTTAAACTTCGAAAACTCTTCTTTATTGGGTGGCCTCATTAAAAACCCTCCTTAGGGAAAAAAGAGTGCCCCCTCCAAACTGTGTTTTAACAGAAACATTGTATAACTTCGTGTTTGTTTTACTTACAAAGTTCTTAACTGTAATATAACTTGAGGTGCGTGGCGTTCCAAGTGCGAGGAATCGCCCCTCCTTCCAATGTTTCTAAGCGGTAGGCGCCGTTCCCGAGCGCCTCGGTTATT
>NC_023756.2:23658431-23866135 GCF_000499845.2 Phaseolus vulgaris | reverse complement strand
TCCGGTCAACAGGCAGGATCAGAATTGAATAGAAAAGCATTCAAATCATATTAAAAACAGAAAAACAGCAAGACAACTTGGAATAAGATGAACAACTTGGAAATAAGAAGAACTCAAAAAGAAAAACACAAAGAGATACTCATCTTTGAAGAACCATAGCTCATGATACCAAATGATGGCATTCCTACGAGCTCTTCTTGGATTTTTGAAGATGATGGTGCGAAAGCTTAATGGATGACTGTGGACAAGGTCCTCCTAAGAGGTGTGGTGACCTTGAAGGTGCATGAGAGGTAGTGAAGGTTGGAGTGGTTCGGCCATCTCCATTTGGGGGTGAAGTTTGAAGACTAAAAACCTAATTCTATAGAGAATTTGGAAAGGGAGTAATTTTAATGGCACTTGGGTAACATTACTTTACTCAAAATAGTCTTCCAAATACATGAGCCAAGCCCTCTTATTTATAGTGTTTAGAGGGCTGGAAATTCAAAAGAAAGTGGAGGGAAATTCAAATGAGAAGCATTTGAATTTGGAGCCAATTCCTAGTCACAAGGGAAGTGTGACTTGGTTTCTATTTTTGGCACCTCCTAAATCTATACCTACACCTTCTTTTGTGTCACATGGAAGGTGTGACTTAGCTTTATACATTTTCACCTCTTATATTTATATCTACACCTCCCTTTATGTTCTACTAAAAATACTCAAAAGTAATTACAAAAGAAAGACATCCAATGATGCTTAGTTGGCCCATATCTTTTATTTGTTGGGTCTGAGTTGAAGCTTGAACTTCTATTTGGGCTTGGGCTTCGGCTTTTTCTATCATGGGCTTGGGCCTCTTCCATCATCCCCTCCCTCTTGAAAAGGATTTGTCCTCAAATCCAATGCTTCTTCTTCATCATCGTTATGTGGATGTATGTGGCTGGATGGTTTCCATCACTGGGAGTGTATCTACCTTTCTCTCGTACCGCGCACATGGTTCGCCCCTGGGTGTGGCCCTCTCATGGGTCGTATCTGTCCCAGGGATCTCCCAGAGGTGGCGTGGGTACTTCACAAGTCAGGTTACTCCTCACTGGTACTGGGAATATGGCCTTGAAGCCACCTTTCTCTTCTCTTTATTACTGTTCTGAGGTACTGAGGCCCCTCGTGGTGTCGCCCCCTCCACGGTCTTTCCTACCCGTGGCTATCGGGGGGTGACACCGTTGATGCCTTAACCTGGTGACGCCTTCACCTAGCGACGCCTTCACCAGGCGACGCCTTAACCTGGCGACGCTTTAAGCGGTCAACATGTTGACTTTCCTCTTTGGGCTTCCTGGATGGGTCCCACCACATGTTTAACTTTGGCTTTGGTCAACGCCCGGGGACGGGACGGTACAATATTATATGACAGTTAAAAGGGAATCCCCTTTATATATAGGTATAGATTATAAAACTTTATCTTATTTTTAACCTATTTTCTATTTTCAAATATTTGTTTCTGACATCTTCCTGTATCAATCTTTTGTTTAGAATTTTTTAATGTATTGAATTAAATTAAACTTGAAAATTTATATTAAATTGATATTTTAGTTTATATTTATTATTTTTAATGTTCTAACTTCAATTTATTGATATAATTAAAGTTAATACATTTCTTAGATTCAATATTTAGTGACATTGTCACTTAGATATCTCACTAAATTAAACGAAAAAAATATTTATAAGTTACATTTAATTTTGTCTAATAAAATATGCAATCTAACAATTCCAAACCTTACATTAACATTAGAAAAGTTTCTAAAAAGAAACCATTTGACATGTTTTAAACGTGTACTAATCTAATCTAACTCATTAGGTACAACATCTAATATATATGTACACAATATTTTAGGTTTTAAAACTTATATTTTAATTTATTTACTTTTTTTTATTGTTGTTTTAGAATTTTTTGAATTATTATATTTGAAATTCGAATTTTAAATTTAGAAACATATGAAAGTATAAGAGATGGTTGAGATCTAAACGAAGGAAGAAAATGAAGGTTGACTTGTATAAAAAGAGAGAAATGAAAAAAATAATATAAATAAAAAGTTGTGCATCTATTGTTCAACTTATTCTAGGCATGCGTCTATTGTTTTCTCTATCTGCATATTGGTTATGTCTATCTTTATCGCTATGGAAGAAAGGAGCAACACAGAATAATAACAATATATTTATTCTTTTGTATTTTGATTTTCTAATGGTATAGTATTGGGTCTGGCCTGAGACAAAGGGCAAAACGATCATCTACAAATTTTGGTATTTAAGAGGTTTTATTTCGTCAAGATAAATCAGGGAAATCCCGGATTCTCAGCAGAAGAGTAAAAAAGAGCATTTATCATAAAGCAAGGTCGGAAACAGAACCAGATTTAGAAATAACAGATATAAATATGTATCAAAGAAGACAAAGAGAGGCAGATAACACATTAGGTTAAGAGCACACTTGTTCTTGGCCACCTTGAATGTTCTAGGTCTCAGGTCGCCTACTGACTTGTCTGAAACATTTTGGCGCCCATCGTGGAACCCAGGTAAAACTTTCCCGTGCCACAAAAGTGATAACCATGAGAGGTACTCGAAGAGCGACAACAGATGAAGAAGCAAATGGTGCAATGCCAGATACCACTCAACCATTAATGGAGATGATGGAAGCTGTGAGGGAGGAGTTGAGAAGAGCTCAGGAGGAGTTCAGAAAGGAAAGCGCTGAAGCACGAGAGAAAATGGAGGAGTCGGGAAGGATACAAGAAAAACTGCAAAGAAGGAATGAGGAGTTGCAGAGACAAATTGATGGTCAAAATACAGAGGCGCGGCAGGAGGAGGAGGTAGATCCCGATTTTCAGCCTTTCTCGAAAGAAATCTTAGCGAAACCAATCCCTCCAAGGTATGTTTTTCCAAAGATGGGGTCTTTTACGGGAAGCAAAGATCCTAATGCCCATATAAAAAAATTTAAGGCTCAAATGCTAATTTGTGGTGGATCGGAGGCAGTACGGTGTAAAATGTTGGGCAGTACGTTGGTGGGTACGACGTTGGATTGGTTCAATAATTTGTCGGGAGGATCCATTATGTCATTGGAGGTATTTGTCAAATTGTTTGTTGCGCATTTTGCGGCAAATAAGACGAAACCACCAGAGACTGTAGATCTTTTTGAAGTAAAGTAGTCAAAGGAGGAATTTGTGAAGCAGTTTTTTAGGAGATTTAATGAAGTGGTGGCACAGATTCCAATGCCAAACAAGGGTATGTGTGTGGAGGCATTTATCCAAGGGTTACGAGTGGGAAAATTTGGTGAATCATTGGTAAAGAAGAGGCCGAAGAACATGACGACCATCAACTTGCAAGCAACATCGCACATCAAGGTGGAGGAGTTTACAATGAAATAAAGGGAGAAGGGTTTAGGGCTCACATTTCGGGACCCGATCAACCGAAAATAGAGGGGGGCCAGTAAAGGCAAAAAGGGAGGATAGGAGTTTTGCAAGTCCATATGATATGATTCCAATAGCAAGGATGAGATGATTCTTTGACATTCTATGGAATCAACTTGAGTTGGAGATAGCTTAGGCACTTTTAATAGAATTGGATCAAGGTTCTATGTTTCAAGAACTCACCAAAACTTGCACCAAACACCAAACTCACATGGAAGATCCATCTATTGCCAATTGAACCGAACAAAATGTGTAAAAAGGAAAATGAACCGATTAAAACTCTTAAGAACACAATTGAACCGAACAGAATATGAAAAGAAGCTACTGAACTGAATTAAAACAGAAGCAAATGAAAATAGCCGAACAAAAGTGCAAGGAAAGAAAGATGAACTGAATAAAAGAAACTAAGACATGTTTAAGGAATTTCATATGAATAAGGAGATGAAAGAAAGAAGAACTTATGGAGATGGATGCTTTGGTTTGATGACCACGCCACTTAGAGGATGAAGGCTCCAAGATGAGTGAGCTAGTGCCGCCACTTGAGAGAACCAAATGCACTCAAGATAAGACAAGGTGAAGGAGAAGACAAGTTCTCACAAATTCTCTCTCAAATTGAGTAGAGTTTCTCTATTGCTAATTTCCAATCTAAAAAATACAAAGGAAGCACCTTAATTTATAGGCTAAGAGGTGCTGAAAAATAGGTGGGAAATTTCAAATAAAACTCATTTGAAATTCCCACCAAAAACAAGTCACATGGGAGGTGTGACCTTTTTCTACTATGACTCCTCCTAAAAACTACACCTACACCACTCTCCTAAGTCACATGGACAATGTCACTTTATTTTACATTTTCACACTCCTTTATTTAATAACCACACCTCCTAAAACTATACAAGAGTATTTCAAAGCTTGGCCTTGCCCCTCATGGGATGGACTTGGGCTCTTTGGGCTTTGGCCTTATTGGGCTTGGGCTTGGGCTTTGGGCTTGGGCCTCATCTTTATTTTATGTCTTCTTTTAATTTTGAGAAGACTAGAAGGAAGAACTTCAAATGTGAGGGTGGATGTCCTCTTCCTCCATTAATAAAAGCCTCCTTTATTTGATTCTTGATCCTGCCTGTTGACCGGAGCGCTGGAGAATGCCTCGTCAAAGGATCGACGTGCGCACCGCTTCTCACCTCCGTTCCTCTTCGGGATCTATCTCAAGAACCTGCAAAGAAACGATACGGCGCCGCTGCGGCCGATCGCACTCCGACGCTCAAGTTAGGGACGGTATCACCAAATACTAAGAACGAGAACCGTGCAAATCCTCTCTCACAATCAGCTCTATCACTCGCAAGCGTAAAGTGTATGAACTGAACGTGCGTACCTCAGAAAGTTTGTTAAGAGCTCTTATATACCTGGTGGCTTTCTCTCTCCTGGCAGTTGCAGACTTGGACACGTGGCCCGCATCCAACCGTACACGTGCCATCATCTGGAGGCTCCCTGACTTGGCGCTGCTTCTACTCTTATTTTGGCTAAGTTACCTATGCATGGTACTGCCCAGTGCATAGCTAACTTAGGAGTGCGATCTCTACTGGAACTGGCGAGTTAGGGCCTTCATACACCTTCCCTGTGGTCTCGCCGGCCGCCTTCATAATCTGCTTCTCCTTCATCTTCGGTGATGTGCTTGTTCTGGCGATCTCCGACTGCGTGGTCGCCTGGGTCTGCATCTGGCGACTTCAACTTCAACCTGGCGATCGCCTATTCTGGTAATCTGGAAATCGGAACACGCCAACTTAACAATCGGCGACTACGCGTGCCTCCCGACTTCCTTCCTATCTGCCAACCTGGCGCCTTGTCAACACGCCTACACTGTAGCAGGATGCCACGTCATCACACCCGACCACCAGGGCGGTACACAAGCCCCCCAGTCTTAAGCGAAGACTTGTCTAGCGAAAAGACTGAAAGAGCCTTCGTTAACACCGACCCACGTGGCACTGACGCAGAATTCCAAGCGATTGTACTTTCTGCTGCTCTGACGCTCCACCAACCCCTTCACTCATCGTTCGACACGTGGCTTTCATCAACGGCTATCTTCATCTGCCGTTAGCGCTTCCTAAAATCATTTCGAAAACCCTTAAACCCATTACGCCCCACTGTTCCATCACTTTCCTTCGTGCTTGCAAACGCTCTCACTTCCTTCTGCGAAAGCTCTCGACGTTCCTCGACGCTCTAGATCACCATCTCCCTTCACCGTCTTCCTGATCATCGAAAGGTAACTACTTTCCTTCATCTGCTGGGTTTCCTTGCATTTTCACCGATTTGCATCATCTTGTAACTGCCTGGTGCATACGCTGTGGGTTGTTTTTCCATTTCTCCTTCTGCGTAACTTAGGGCTTTGTCGATCGTCGCAACGAACTTACATTCGTTCGTCTTTCACCTTCCTTCTATGATCGAGTCAGCCTTTGTAACCCTCCTGATTATTTTTTCTTTCTTCTTCCTTTGCAGTTGCTATCATGACTCGCACCAAGATTACCCCGAACCCACCTCCTTCAGCACGAAACCTTCCTTCACAAGCACACGACCCAACACAAGTTCGTGGTGCTTCCTCTTCGCAGGCTGAGAGGCATGCATCTTCCCAATCTGCCCTGGCCCAGGCGACTCCATCTAACGCTGGAGGAGCCCCCGTCCCTCTGCCAGACTTCAAAACGCTATACCCCTGGGCGAACTCAACCCTTCCGAAGGAGACCTCGTCGGTGAACACTGCGGGAGCAGTTTTGCGGTTGACCAAGGGGGACGAGGCCTATCAATCGTTTCACAAGGAGCACGACGAGAAGATGATGGTGCTGCCTTGCCCCGCCGCTCTGCCAGTGTGCGCTGATGACAGAGTAAGCGCCGACGGGCCCTTCTGCTTCGTCTATACAACTTTCTTCAAGAAGGTCAAGCTCAGGTTCCCTCTCACCCGATTTGAGAGGGAACTCTTGACCGAGCTCAACATTGCTGCCGCCCAGCTTCACCCCAACAGCTGGGCGTTTGTTCGAGCCTTTCAAATAACATGCGACCACCTGGGGTTGCCCGCGTCGGTGGACGTATTTTTGTTCCTTTTTGAGGCCAAGCACCCAGGAGACCGCCTGTGGGTCAGCTTGAATGCAATTGCTGGGAGATCCATTTTTACCATCTTCCAGCAATCGTACAAAGACTGGAAGGGGAAGTTCATCCAAGTACGTGCAAACGACAAGGACACCTCCCTCCTTGATGGCTTCCCCTTGTACTGGGTGGACAAGGGGAAAAAGGAGTCCAAGAGCTGCTTCAGGAGGCCCAGAAGTCCTGATAGCATGGGAGCCTTGGACAGAGACCTCTGTCTATTCTGGAAGAGGGTGTCGGATGCCAATATAACATTCCTGACCCCCACCTTGAACTCCTTCGAATTCTTTGAGGACCAGCTAGAATTCCAAATAGGTTAGGACATCCAAACTGTTGCTTTGATATTGCTTCTGATACTGCTTCTGATACTGCTTCTGATACTGCTTCTGGGCGTCTTGTGCGATACGCACAAGACTTTGGTTTTACCTTTTCTGCATATACTACCTGTTTTGTTGTTTCATTACCTCTTACACTTATCTTTTTCTTCTCCGAGCTAACTCATGCATTTTCGTTTCATGCAGACACCATGTTGGGTAAAAACATGCTCGCCGACTTAAAGGCGCTCGCCCGAAACCACGGGTTGGCGACCGATTCCCAAACGGTGCCCAACTCGGCGGTCGAGAAGGCCATCGTTCATGGGCGATCACCGCCCAAGGAACCCACCCAGCGCAAGAAACTGGTCCTTAAGAGGCCTAAGCGAAAAGCCCCCCAAATCGTCCAAGAGGAGGAAGAAAAGGACGACGAGGTCACAGAGGATGGCCTTGTCACGAAAAGGAAGAGGGTGGCACCATCTTCTCCACCTGCTCAACCCCCTCTTCCAACCTCAACACCACCATCAACGCCTGCTCCTCCTCCCTCATCGCCAACACCACAAGCCCCTTCATCACCAGTCCATGCAGTTCCACTGGCCACTGCGTCACCTGCAGCTGAGGCCCAAGAGCCAAATTTCTTGGAGGACCCCTCAAGCGCCTCTACGCCACATATGTCAGCAGGAGGGGGCCCCCCTTCAAACACTTCAGCTGCAGGAAACGTTCCAATCGGGGATGAGGTTGCTCATACCTCTCCAATCCTAATTACCGAATCCCCGATTGCGTCGCCACGCCAGGAAGCAACCACTGAAAATATTGCTAAGGAAGGTGGCGGCGAGAACCCTCAACAAGCCCCCCGGCGCCTCTCCAAGCAGCAAACCTTTCCCTCGAAGTTACAAGGATGTGGGAACCCCTAACCGCCAAGTTGAAAACCATTGCAGAGGATATCCCCGCGATCATAACGAGGGCTGTGGAGAGCTCCACCAGGAGGCTTCAAGATGATCTCTTCAACCTCAAGACCGACAATAGCACTATGAGGCTCGAGGTGGAGAAGTTGTCTGCCAATCTGACGCTCGCGGAGATGGAACACTCCCGAGTAGAAGACGCGATGAGCACCGAGATCAGATTGGCGCGCCAGGAGGCCACTGACCTTCGCCGCAAAATTCATGATCTTGCCCAAGAGAAAGTCGAGCTAGAAAGCAAGATCGTGCCTCTTCGCACCAAGGCGAGCGACCTGGAGGCTCACATTCAAGCTGGTGCCGCTGAGGTACAAAAACTGGAGCAAAGGTCAATCGATCGCGAGAAGCTACTTGGGCAAGTAGAAAAAGCGAGGGACGACGCCATGGCTGATCTCACCGAGGCAAACAAGGAAAAAGGGAAGGTGGCTGCCGAGTTGGCCCAAGCTCAAACGGAAACCAAGAAGGTCACTGACGACCTTCTCCATGCTCAAGAAACCAACGAACAACTCCGAAAACAGGTTGAAGAGCTGGAGCAGTAGAACAAGGAGCTCAAGAAACAGTTTGAAGAACTTCAAGGTCAAACTGAAGAACTTAAGCTAAATTCTGCTCAGATTCTGGCTGCTGGATTCGAAGCCGCTCGGGAACAATTCGCATGCCTATTCCCCGATCTCGACCTCAGCATGGTGTCGTTGAACAACGAAGTAGTAGATGGAAAGGTCGTTCCCGCCGAAGACTAATCAATTCCACCTCATCTGCTACTTTATAATTTCCCTTGTATATACCTTGTAATAAAAACTCGTGCATATATGTTTTGAACAGATACTTATTTCAATCACAAAACTTGGATATTCTCTCCCCTGACTCCTTTTAAGCGCTTTAGCCTTCTTTGTATGTTTAACTCTGTCGGATTTAACTTAACAATTTTGCGAATACGACTTTTGACGTAACTGCCTCGAGCCAATTCAAACTTTAAGCAATAACCACTTTAAACAACTTGTACTCTTGAGGCACTAACCTTATCATAAGAATACCTTCCAAGCAACGAACTGTAACTCAATCATTGGCTCAAACAACGTCCCACTCGACCTGCTTTATCAAACAAGTCTTTCAACCTTCTCGCCGTGTTTGAACTTTTCCCGATCGCCAAGACCTCTTGGTAACATCAGCCTTTCCTAGCCTTATGCTTTGGCGATCGTTTCTTTATCTGGGAGCAGGGACGCCCTTCGGGGTCCTCTCTTTACCCTCCTGGACTTCAGAACAAAAACCGGCTGACTAGGCGTTCTCTTCGAACCTACCTTAGCCACCTTTCAAGCTTCTTCCACCCGCTTCGCCATACCTAAACTCGTTCGAGACGAGAAGGATTTTATCTTGCCTACGCTCGCATGTAAGCGAGAAGGTCTTTAACTCGCCTGAACTCGCTCATCGGCGAGAAGGACTTTTTACTCGCCTGAACTCGCTCATCGACGAGAAGGACTTTTTACTCGCCTGAACTCGCTCATCGGCGAGAAGGTCTTTAAATGGCCTTAACTCGCTCAACGGCGAGAAGGACTTTATCTGGTGCCTCAACTTGCCCAGGGTGTACATCTCCTCCCCCCTGGATGCACTGAGGACCTTTCTTTCTCTCGCCTGCACTCGCTCGACGGCGAGGAGGTCTTTAACTGGCCTTAGCTCGCACAACGGCGATAAGGACTTTATATGGTGCCTCAACTTGCCCAGGGTGTACATCTCCTCCCCCCTGGATGCACTGAGGACCTTTTCTTTTTTCTCGCCTGCACTCGCTCGACGGCGAGGAGGTCTTTAACTTGCCTCTACATTGCCCCAGTAGTTACATCTTCTCGCTCCCAGAAACACGGAGGACCTTTTCTCTTTCTCGCCTGCACTCGCTCGACGGCGAGGAGGTCTTTTACTTGCTTCAGGACGCGCGAGGGCGTTGAGGTCTTTCATCTGGTGCCTCCGATCGCCGAAAGACGATGAGGACTTTAAAACTTAACTGGTGCCTCCGATCGCCGAAAAACGATGAGGACTTAAAACTTTTTAGAAAGCACGCGATATATCTTTTCTTGCCTTAAATCATGTACAAATGACAAGGTCTTTCTTCGAAACTTTCGAAAATAGCACACATGCAATCTGAAAACACCTTATACTTCGAAAACTCTTCTTAGGGAAAAAAGAGTGCCCCCTTCAAACTATTTTAACAGAGACATTGTAATATAACATTGTGTTTGTCTTTACTTACAAAGCTCTTAACTATAGTACAACTTCAAGTGTGTGGCGTTCCAGGTGCGAGGAATCGCCCCTCCTTCCAGCGTTTCCAAGCGGTAGGCTCCGTTCCCGAGCGCCTCGGTTATTCTGAACGGTCCAGTCCACTTGGGTGACAATTTATTCTCCATCTCGTACTGGTGGGCCTTCCTCATCACCAAGTCGCCTTCTGTAAACTGCCTTGGCATCACCTTTGAGTTGTATCTTCGCTCGATCCTCCTCTTCACCGCCTCAGCCTTCAGCCTCGCCTCTTCCCTGACCTCATCCAGCAGATCCAGGTTCAGCCTTCTCTCTTCATTCGAGTCTTCCTCTACAAAGTTCTGGAATCTCGGCGAGCTCTCCTGGATCTCCACCGGAATCATGGCGTCACACCCATAGACCAAGCTAAACGGGGTCTCATGGGTTCCTGACTGCTCGGTGGTGTGGTACGCCCAGACTATACGGGGCACCTCCTCAGCCCAACTTCCCTTGGCTTTCTCAAGCCTTCTCTTCAAACCTCTCAATAACACCCGATTAGCTGATTCCACCTGGCCATTTGTTTGAGGGTGCTCGACGGATGCAAACACTTGTTGAATTCCTACCCCTTCGCAAAGCTTCTTCAACAGGTGGCTTGCAAACTGCGTCCCATTATCTGACACCAGGCGCTTAGGCACTCCAAATCGGCACACAATGTTCTTCCATACAAAACCTTCGATCTTGTGTGCGGTGATCTGGGCCACTGGTTCTGCTTCAATCCATTTGGTGAAATACTCAATCGCCACCACCAAGTACTTCATTTTCCTGATCGCCAGCGGGAAAGGTCCCAGGATGTCGATTCCCCAAGTATGAAACGGCCAAGGGCTATAGATCGACTTCAACTCCTCGGGAGGTGCCTTATGCCAATCGGCGTGCTGCTGGCATTGTTTACAACATTGGGCATATTTCTTGCAATCTTCTCTCATGGATGGCCAGTAGTAGCCTGCACGGAGAGTCCTCGCGACCAGAGCTCGACCCCCGACGTGGCTTCCGCATATACCTTCGTGGAGCTCTGCCATAATTCTCGTGCACTTCTCGCCGTGTATACATTCCAGGAGTGGGTGAGTGAACCCAAACCTGTACAGATCGCCATCAATCAATGTATACTTGCTGGAATTTTTCTTTACCTTCCTAGCTTCTGTTGGATCCAGCGGGAGGAGGCCATCTGCCAAGCACCGCTTGTACTGTGTTATCCAAGTGTCTGGCTCATGGGCGGCGCAGACCTGCATCACGTTCACCTTCTCTCCTCGACATGCTCTAACTCTCGGCGATCTCAGAGTTTCTTGTGTCAAGGACTTATGGCTTCTCGCCGCTCTCTCCGTCGACTTGCTTATCTGAAGGACCAGGTGATCTGCTACAAATGCCCTCGGCGTCTTCAGAGTTTCTTGAATCACCGTCCTCTGCCTACCCCCCTTGCCTGAGCTGGCGAGCTTAGCAAGCAAGTCAGCTCGGGCATTCTGCTCTCGGGGCACATGTACTACTTCAAAAGAGGCAAAGGAACTCTTCAATTCCTGCACATACGCCAAGTAAGCCGCCATTTGTGGATCTTTAGCCTGGAATTCGCCTGTTACTTGCCCTGTGACTAGTAGCGAGTCACTCTTAGCCATCAGCACCCTAGCTCCCATCTCCTTGGCCAGCAAAATCCCGGCGATCAGCGCCTCATACTCTGCTTGATTGTTGCTGGCTTTAAAGGCAAACCTCAAAGATTGCTCAATCAGCACGCCGTTGGGCCCTTCCAATATGACTCCAGCACCGCTACCCTGCTGGTTCGACGATCCATCCACCGAGAGTACCCAACGGAAACCGTCTCCTTCAACCCGCGTCGCCTCTGATGAGAGCTCGACCACAAAATCTGCAAAGATTTGCCCCTTGATCGGGCCCCGGGGCTCATATTTAATGTCAAACTCTGACAACTCCACTGCCCACTTCACCATTCTTCCCGCAACGTCAGGTTTCTTCAAGACCTTCTGGATGGGCAGGTCAGTCATCACCAGTATTGTGAAACTGTGGAAGTAGTGGCGCAACCTCCTCGCCGAAAACACCACAGCCAGCGCAGCCTTCTCCAGGGCCTGATATCTCGTTTCTGGGCCCTGCAACACCTTGCTCACAAAATAAATAGGCTTCTGAGCCTGATCTTGATCCTGGGCGAGCACCGCACTCACCGCCCTCTCAGTCACAGCGAAATACAACCTGAGAGGGATTCCCGCCAGCGGTTTGCACAGAACCGGCGGGCTCGCCAGATACTCTTTTAGCTTGACGAAAGCTTCCTCGCATTCTTTCGTCCAAGCGAACTTGTTATTGCGCCGCAGACATTGAAAATAGGGGTGCCCCTTTTCTCCGCTAGCTGACACGAAGCGAGATAGGGCTGCCATCCGACCTGTCAGCTGCTGGACTTCTTTCACTGTAGCCGGGCTTCTCATCGCCAAGATGGCGGCACACTTGTTTGGGTTAGCTTCTATCCCCCTTCCAGTCAAGAGAAAACCCAAAAACTTTCCAGCCTCCACGCCGAAAATGCATTTCTCCGGGTTGAGCTTCAACTTGAACTTGGCGATCGTCGTGAACAATTCTTCCAAGTCCGCAACGTGCTTGCTTTTCTCCTGCGAGGTCACGACCATGTCATCGACGTAGGCTTTCACGTTCCTTCCCAGCATTGGTGCAAGTACTCGATCCATCAACCTCTGGTACGTGGCCCCCGCGTTCTTCAGCCCAAACGGCATCACCTTATAGCAGTAGCACGACCTCTCCGTCATGAAGGCTGTCTTTTCTTCATCCATGGGATGCATCTTTATCTGATTATAGCCCGAGAAGGCATCCAGGAAACTCAGCAGCTTGCACCCTGCAGCACTATCAACCAGAGCATCAATGCTTGGTAAAGGATACGAGTCCTTTGGGCAAGCTTTGTTCAGATCGGTGAAATCGACGCACATGCGCCATTTCCCGTTACTCTTCTTCACCAGTACGACATTTGCCAACCATTCAGGGTACTGGACTTCCCTGATGTGGCCTGCAGCGAGGAGTTTCTGTGTCTCGTCCCTGATCGCCTGCCTCCTCTCTTCATTGAATTTTCTTCTCCTATGTCGCACTGGTCTCACCATGTTGTCCATCGCCAGATGATGGCACAAGAAGTCGAGATCGATCCCGGGCATGTCCGAAGCGGACCAAGCAAACGCGTCCAGATGCCGCTCAATCACCTTGGCGATCTGGTCCTGGAGATCGACCTCCAGAGATCTTCCGAGCTTGAAAACTTTCCCTCCGATCTCCTTCTCGAGCCACTGCTCGACAGGTTTGGGCCTGGATTCTCTGGCGATCATCGCCCTGGCGATTCCCTGTTCCCTTGCTTCCTCGGGGCGATTCCGCGCCTCTTCCTCCTCCAGGCCAGCATTCCCCTCCCCCAGCTCAGCGTCTACCATCTCTACATCCCTTCCGGCGGCCTCCTCTGTTACCGGCGGCCTGGGCTTCACACCGGGAGGTGGGGTGGTCGTTACATAGCTCACTGATCTTTTGTTTTTCAGGCTATTCTCATAGCACCTTTTCGCTTCTTTCTGATCAGACTTGATCGTGATCACCACCCCTTCCATGGACGGCAACTTCACCTTCATGTGTCGTGTCGACGGAATGGCGCCTATCCTGTTAAGAGTGGGCCTTCCCAACAGAATGTTATATGCTGAAGGGGCGTTTACGATGAGGTACTTGATTTTCTCCGTCCTCGACCCAGCCTCATCTGTAAACGTGGTTCTCAGCTCAATGTACCCCCTGACCTCCACCTGGTCGCCAGCGAACCCATATAAGCACCCTCCATAGGGCCTTAGCTGGTCAAGGGGCAATTCCAGCTGCGTGAAAGTCGGCCAGAACATCACGTCTGCCGAGCTTCCTTGGTCCACCAGAACTCTGTGGACCTTCCTCCCTGCTGTGATCAACGAAATAACTATGGGATCGTTGTCATGAGGCACAACGTCCCGAAGATCCTGCTTGGTGAACGTAATGTCCACTTCCGGCGAGTGATCTTCAAACATGTCTACTGCCATCACCGATCGCGCATACTTTTTCCTCTGCGATGCGGTGCATCCACCACCTGAGAAACCCCATGCAATGGTGTGGATCTCCCCGTGGATAGGCATCTCGTGTTGCTGGGCTTCTCCACCTGCTGGCTGGGAACTCGACGCTCCCCCCGTCCTTCTATCCAGCAGATAGTCGTTTAGGAACCCGCTCTTAACCAGATCGTCGAGCTGGTATCCTAAAGACAAACACGAGTCCAGGTTGTGGCCAAAACACTGGTGGAACTCGCACCAGGCGTCTGGCTTTGACCCCAGCACCTTGTCTCCCACCTTCTCGGGCGCCTTCAACCTAGCAGATATGTTAGGGATAGCGATCAGGTCCGCTAGTCCCATGACGAATTTGTGCTTAAGCGGGCGATTGTACTCCCGGCGTGCTGGTTGCTGGCGTGCTGGTTGTTGGCGCGCTTGGCTTCTTCCCTTATTTCTCCTATCGTAAGGATAGCGAGTCCTCTGGTCTTTCCTGGCCGCCGCCGCTGTTTCCAGCACCCTCTGCGGCTGGATCCTGGTCTGGGCGCGTGGCCTGGCGGGAGCCACGCTGCCTCTCTTCTCGGCGACTTCACTCTCGTCGGCGATGTGGGCCACCGCAAGTCGCCTGACTTCAGCAAACGTCGCTGGATGAGCCCTGATCAAGGCCTCGCAGAATGGCCCTGGCTGCACGCCCTTCTTGAAGGCATAGACCAGCATTTCTTCATCCTTGGCCGGCGATCTGACCATCTGCGCTCCGAAGCGATTGAGGTAGTCTCTAAGGGACTCCCCATGGTACTGCCTTATATCAAACAGATCATAGGACACCCTGGGCGGTGCCTTATTCATAATGTACTGCTCGACAAAGATTTTCGAGAATTGTTGAAAATTGGTTATGTGGCCGTTAGGCAGGCTCACAAACCACTCCATCGTCGTTCCCTGGAGCGTACTCACGAACATCTTGCAGTAGACGGCGTCTGACCCTCCCGACAGCATCATCTGCGTGTGGAACGTGGTCAGGTGAGCCTCTAGGTCCTCCACGCCGGTAAAAACAGCTTTAACCGGAACCACGCTAGTGGGAATAGGCGTGTCGGTAATCGCCTGAACAAAAGGCATTGGGAAAACACGAGGTGGCGTAGACGGCGCCACCTCTTCAGCAGAAGAACGTCCTTGCTGCTCCTGAAGAGCTCGACGCAGCTCCTCAGTCACCTTGCTGAGCTCCTCGTTCCTGGCGCGAGAGGCGACCAGGTCCTCATGTATCCTTGCCTGCTCTACGCGCGAGGCTTCCACGGTTGCCTGCAACGAGCGCATCATTTCTGCCATCTGCGCCATGGTCATGGCGGCGTCGCCTTCAGCAGCGACAGGCGCCACGGGACTGGAACGATTGCTTCTCATTTTTCTCATTAACTTCAGCGAACCACAGGAATACAGCAAACAACACTTCAACCACGATCGAATCAGCGATCAAACGGAGAAAACTCAAGAAACTGCGCAAGAACTCAAGAACACCGCAAACCTTCGCAGAAAACCACAAAAGAACTCGAACTTCCACCAAACAGATTGCGAGCAAGGAACAAGAGACCTCACTCCACCGATCGAAAACCAAACAAACGGTACAAAACGCAAACTCGCCAAACGAAACTCAAAGAAACTGCGAACGACGGTTGCACCAGCACACAACCACGCAGAAAACCTCGAAAACTTCCACGAACTCACGCTGTGGATGGGAGCAAGTTTTACACGGCCCCACGGTGGGCGCCTGATGATCCTGCCTGTTGACCGGAGCGCTGGAGAATGCCTCGTCAAAGGATCGACGTGCGCACCGCTTCTCACCTCCGTTCCTCTTCGGGATCTATCTCAAGAACCTGCAAAGAAACGATACGGCGCCGCTGCGGCCGATCGCACTCCGACGCTCAAGTCAGGGACGGTATCACCAAATACTAAGAACGAGAACCGTGCAAATCCTCTCTCACAATCAGCTCTATCACTCGCAAGCGTAAAGTGTATGAACTGAACGTGCGTACCTCAGAAAGTTTGTTAAGAGCTCTTATATACCTGGTGGCTTTCTCTCTCCTGGCAGTTGCAGACTTGGACACGTGGCCCGCATCCAACCGTACACGTGCCATCATCTGGAGGCTCCCTGACTTGGCGCTGCTTCTACTCTTATTTTGGCTAAGTTACCTATGCATGGTACTGCCCAGTGCATAGCTAACTTAGGAGTGCGATCTCTACTGGAACTGGCGAGTTAGGGCCTTCATACACCTTCCCTGTGGTCTCGCCGGCCGCCTTCATAATCTGCTTCTCCTTCATCTTCGGCGATGTGCTTGTTCTGGCGATCTTCGACTGCGTGGTCGCCTGGGTCTGCATCTGGCGACTTCAACTTCAACCTGGCGATCGCCTATTCTGGTAATCTGGAAATCGGAACACGCCAACTTAACAATCGGCGACTACGCGTGCCTCCCGACTTCCTTCCTATCTGCCAACCTGGCGCCTTGTCAACACGCCTACACTGTAGCAGGATGCCACGTCATCACACCCGACCACCAGGGCGGTACAATTCTCATCACCATATGCGGGGAATAGAATAATAAGTGAAAGAAGGGGAAAATGGTTTAAGTGGAAGGCCTCAAAATTAGTGATGTCACAAGAAGAGATTGTGAAAGATGTCAATACTGCTAAATTGTTACGCTCCCCAGAAAGAACGAAAAAAGATATGGGAAGAAATCAGAATGCTCGGTGTTACTTTAATAGAACATATGGACATGATACTGAGGATTGTTTCACTTTGTCGAGGCAAATAGAGAGTGATGGAAGAGGGCCAAGCACCAACCCAAAAGAGAGCCAAACATCAAGACATATTGGGCCAACTACAAGGGCCATGGCTAAGAGGCTTGATGAGGATTGGAACACTGCCACTGATGGCAGAGAACCTTACCTCTACATGTTCCAAGATGATATGATTCCAATAGCACAATATGAATGATTCTTGACATTCTTAGGAATCATCTTGAGTTGGATATGAGATAGGCACTTTAAGATAGAATTGGATCAAGGTTCTATGATCAAGAACTCACCAAGACTAGTACCAAAAACCCAAACTCATGTGGAAGTTCCATGTATTGTCAAATTGAACCGAACAAAATGAAAGAAAAGGCAAAGGCACCGAACAAAAAACTTAAGAACAGAATTGCACCGAACAATTAAGCTAGAAAAGGAAGAAGAAACAAAGATGAACAACATAAATAAAATGACCGAAGCAAAACAGCAAGGAAGCTAGAATACCGAACTAAAAAAGCAAGGAAGCAAGCTAAGACATGAACATAAAAAGAGAAGGAAGGAAGGAGAAGAGAAAGCTCATGAAGATGGAGGAATGGTTGGATGATCACGCCACTTAGAGGATGGAGACTCCAAGATGAGTGTGCAAGCCGCCACTTGAGGTAACCATAGAACTCTCAAGATAAGACTAAGTGAGGAAGGCACTAAGCTCTCCAATTCTCTCTCAAAAATTGAGTATAGTTTCTCTAATTCAAAATTCAAATCTGAATTTTACAAGAACCCACACCTCTATTTATAGTGTGAGGGGGCAGGAAAATAGGTGGGAAAATTCAAATAAAACTCATTTGAAATTCCCACCAAAAACAAGTCACATGGGAGGTGTGACCTTTTTCTACTATGACACCTGCTAAAAACTACACCTACACCTAGTCTCCTAAGTCACATGGACAATGTGACTTTATTTTACATATTCATACTCCTTTATTTAATATCTACACCTCCTACAAGAGTAAATCAAATGATGTTATTTTATTTAATGCTTGGCCTTGGCCCTCATGGGATGGACTTGGGCTTTTTGGGCTTTGGTCTTTTTGGGCTTGGGCTTGGGCTTTGGGCTTGGGCCTCATCTTTATTTTATGTCTTCTTTTAATTTTGAGAAGACTAGAAGGAAGAACTTCAAATGTGAAGGCGAATGTCCTCTTCCTTCTTTAATAAAAGCCTCCTTTATTTGATTCTCATCACAAGAGGTCCAAAATCAAGCGTAGCATAGTCTTTAAATTCTTGTCAAAGTAGTATAGGAATTTTCTTTTGTAAAATTGTTTAATTTGTAATTAGGATGAATTTTGGCTCCTAAAATCCAACCAAAGTTAGATTAGGGTTTCTAGAAACTCCAAATCTAACTAAGGCCAGTCACTTTAGGCCTAATAGCATCACATGAGACACACCATGTCACGCTTGTCATGTGTGCTTGCATTAGGCGCCAACTTCATTTCATTTGGTTTAAATTTCCTTCCCATTTGGCTATTCATTTTCGGTCCTCCTTAGGCTATAAAAGGAGGAGCCTGCCTCATGTTTTGACAAGATTAATTGAATAGTGAAATGCTGCCAAAATTGTGACATTCTCACTCCTTGCCTAAACTCTCTTAGGAATAGGCTTTTAATCTTCAACCGTCACCTACAAAGGGAGTTGGCCGAACCACTCCTACTCTTCAAACTTCTCATGCACCTCCAAGGTTAACATCACTCCTAGGAAAGCCTTGTTCCACCATCAATCCATGGAGCTTCCGCATTCATCAACAAAAAAGCGCAAGAAAGGAGACACAAATCCATCATTTGGTATCAGAGCTATGGTTCTACAAGAGCTAAGTGTCTTCTTAAAATTTTATGTTAGTGTTCTTCTTATTTCCGTGTTGTTCTTCACTTCTTCATGTTATCTTGTTGTTTTTTGCTTTTTAATTTAATTTAGGTGCTATTTGAAGCAATTCATTCGGTGCAAAATGTTCAAATTGTTCTTGAGCTTCTTATTTTCATATTTTGTGTAGGAATCTATATAGAATTGTGTTGCTGTTTTGATTTTAGGTTGTGTACCGTCCCGTCCCCGGGCGTTGACCAAAGGTCAAAGTCAACACATGGTGGAACCCCTCCAGGGACCCATGGAAGAAAGTCAACAGGTTGACCGCTCGGGTCATCGCCTCGCTGAGGCATCGCCTAAGTGAGGCGTCGCTCAAGAGTGGCATCGCCCAAGAGAGGCATCGCCAAGCAAGGGCACCGCCAGGTTAAAGCATCGCCAAGCTAAGACATCGCAAGGAGGCTTCGGGCCTCGAGAGTTCAGAACAGTGACAAGGAGAAGAGAAAGGTGGCTTCAAGGCCATAAGTTCTAGCACCAGTAGAGGGTATTCTGACTCATGAAGTACCCACGCCACTACTGGGAAACCCTGGGACAGATACGACCCATGAGAGGGCCATGACCAGGGGAGAACCACATGCCTGGTATGAGAGAAAGGTAGATACACCCCCGGGGCGAGCGACTAGTGATTGAGACGCATGAGTTGCCACCCAGAAAGTCAACCCACGTGCCAGAAGCATTTCGAAGGAAAGAGGGCTCACCCGATGGAATAACCCTAAGTTGGGTTGCGGCGCTGCGGGACCCTTTGCGCAGAATAACGATCAAGTCAGAAGAGCATGTGGAAATACGCACGTGCTCATTAAATGTTTCAGTGAAAGTTTGCTAAGGTACGCGTTAATTCAGTTAAGATTCTAACGTTCCAAGGAATATTTTTATACGCTTTCAATGCGCTTTAACACGTTTTAAACATGAGAGATGTATAAAAAGGGACCTTGGGCGTTTGAAAAGGGGACCGAGTTTTTAACCTAAATTCACACAGTTACACAGAGAGAAACCCTAGTTGCTTTCGCGGCGCACTCACAGTGAGCACAAGGCAACTGGGGCAACCCCGTTCTAGTTACACAATTTCAGTCATTCAGTGCATTTTTTGATGTTTCTCGCTAGCTGACTTGATCGTCGGAGTGCAAACGGCCGCGAGGGCGCCCATTTGTTCACTTCTTTTCAGGTACTCACAGATAGAGCCGAACGAAGGTGCCTTAGCCCGCAAGGACAAGCCACGTACGTAGACGATCCCGGTCAGTCGGCCAGAACATTTGGCGCTGACCATGGGGCCGATCTAAAACATCAGTCCCACCACACAAGATTCTCAGTTCCAGTTCTTAAAACTTATAAAAGTTAAGAAAATTTCCAGAAAACCATGACCACGAGACCAGCACGCGCTAGGAGTGAAGAAATGACCATGCAACAACTTATGGGCATGATGCAAGGGCTGCAGGACGCAATGGCGGCGCGAAGGTAGAGCAGGATCGCATGCGAGCGGATCTTGCAGCCTCTCAAGCAAGAAACGATGAACTCCATCGTACCAACAAGTTGTTACGCCGTGGGTGGCGCGGCAGAGATGAACCTGAGGCCGCATCCCCACCTAGGGAATTCACAACACCATTATCGCAGGCAATCCTGGAGACGACGATACCCAGTACGTTCACGGGGCCCAAGGTAATCTTCACAGGGGTGGAGGATCCTGAGGCACACCTCACGGCGTTCCACACGCAGATGTTGTTGGTGGGCGGTTCTGACGCCGCGAGGTGCAAGCTTTTCATGAGCACGTTGACGGGAATGGCTATGGATTGGTTCATCAGCCTTCTAGAGGGCCACATCACGTCTTTCGCCCAGCTCTCGCGGCTGTTCAGAGAACAGTATTTAGCCAACAATTCCAAGGTGAGACAATTCCAGTTTCATACGACCTTTTCGACGTGAAACAATTCCAAGGTGAGACCCTGAAGGAATACATAAGCCGCTTTGGAGCACAGGTGGTGAGGGTGGGTACCACCGATGAACCCATGATTGTATACGCATTTAGGAAGGGGGTGCGACCCAGGTCTTTCGGTAAGTAGCTTAACTGCAAGCTTCCCAAGACCTTTGCTGAAGTGAGGCGATGAGCGTTGGAACACATTGCCTCAGAGGGCGAGGTGATGCGAATCAAATAAAGAAGGCTTTTAATAATGAAGGACAAGATCATTCGCCCTCACATTTAAAGTTCTTCTTATTATTCTTTGCAAAAGATGAAGCCCAAGCCCAAGCCCAAGAAGGCCAAAGCCCAAAAAGCCCAAGTTCATCTCATGAAGGGCAAGGCCAAGTATTAAATAATAAAGAATATTGTTGAAGGTGCTTAGAGGGAAACATTAGAAACCTCTATTGTTAAAGCATCTTTTAGTCTTTAGTTAGGAGTCTTAGGGGGGGTGTGTTAGTAGATAGGTGTAGGAGTAGAAAAGGAGGTGCCAAAGTGAAGGAAGAGGTCACACCTTCCTCATGCTTTGTTTTAGGCGCAAATTCTAGAAGCTTTTTGGGAGGGAGTTTTTTGAATTTGTGTAGCTTATATTTCAGCACCTTAGGCTATAAATAGAGGTGCTCTCTTTGTATTTTTCAGATTGGAACTAATCTAAGAAAACTCTACTCAAATTTTGAGTGAACTTTGGAGAGCTTTGAGCCTTCTTCTCTAGTCTTATCTTGATGGATCAATGGAGTCCTCAAGTGGCGGCATCACTCTCATCTAGGAGCATTCCACACTTCCAGTGGCGAGATCATCCATCCTCCTTCCATCTTCATGAGCATTTCTTCTCTCCTTCCTTTCTTCTTTGTTAATTCTTTGTTCTAAGCTTGTTGTCTTGTTTTTGGTTCGGCTGTTCTTAATTTTCCAGCACCTATGTTTTGTTCTTTGCCTTCTAAATTCATTTTGTTCGGTTCAAATGTGTTCTTATGCAATTCTGTTCGGTACTTCTTAATTCTACCTCTTTTATTTGGTTCAATTTGACTATAATTGGTTCATCCAAATGAGTTTGGGAATTGGTACTAGTTTTTGGTGAGTTCTTGTCTTAGAACAATGATCAAACTCTAAGAAAAGTGCCTCTATAATGTCCAACTCAAGGTGATTCCTAAGAAGGTCAAGAACCTTTCTCTATATGGCTAGTGGAATCACATCATGTGGTATCACGAGTCTTAGGTTCTTCTTGTTTAATTGTTGAGTTGTGTGCACTTTAATTTCAAGAGCTCTTTAATTTTCTTGCTATTTAAGTTTCTGTTTTAGAATTTTAATTGAGTATTCTTGCTGTTTTTCTTTTACACCAAGTGCTTGTGAAAAGGTTTATGGCACTCATAATTCTTATGAGTATGGTTGCTCTTTTGGAATGGCATCATCCTTCCTAGAGTTTACCTTAAGCTTCCTTTCACTTGTTGTTAAATTTTGTGATGTGTCTTTTAATTTTGTAATCATGTCAAGTTTTGTCTTAGTCATGTTATTCCATAATTGTCATTACTTCTAGTAGTACTTTTATTGCTTTGATTGTTTCTTGCTTTGGTGTCATATAATTTTCTGAATTGATATTGATCCTTTGTGCATTTTCTGTTTTAGTTTGAGTTCATGCTTGTATTCTAGACCTATACAAGTTCCTTTTTACACAATTTCCATTATGTCTTTGCTAGTTCATCTTACTGTTTTTTATTCCTAATTAGGTTCCTCTGTTTTCTTACAAACGTGCTACTGTTTTCAATTTACTGCAATTAACTGGCTCACTGGAAAATTGTGAAAATTTGGATTTACATTCTTCAAAGTGTTACAAAAGCATAGCAAAAAGAAGTACAAAAAAATTCCAAGTACACAAAAAATGATAAATAAAATACGAAAAGTGTACATTACTGCCGAAAAAAAGACGGTAATTGGGCAGAAATTTTGAAAAATTTATTTCTCTCAATTGGCTTACTGTTTTTAGTTCGTTCCAGTGCCATTATTGAGTTGAGACATTGAAGTTTGTGTGGTTAATTTTTCACATTCCAGTTCGCTTTCAATTGTTCCAGTTAAATCTGTAAACATAGCACAGTTTGCATACAACATTGTTTTCTTGTAGTTCTGTTTTTGTTTTTTAAATCTACTCTAGTACTTTTCTCTAGGACTCTTTTGGTGTGCCTTCTTTCCTCATTGAGTTCTTTATTTTCTTGCTTGTCTTTCATTCTTTAATCTTTGAGTTTGTCTTACATATAGTATTCCTTTTGTCATTACCTTTCTTTGCTTATACCTTTTCTTGTTTGTCTTTATTGTTTCATTGGTTTTGTGGTGGTTGCCTTTGAGATTGGTGTGCTTGCTTTGACATCTTTCATTTGAGGATTCCAAGACCTCAAGATCAGATTGGTGCAAGGACATTATTTCTTTGAGAGTGACCTCTTTTTCTGCCTCAATTCACTTCGGCATTTTGCTTAAAACACTCACTGTTTTTGCTAATTTTGTTTCTTAACTTGTTTGCTGTTTTTGTGTGTTTGCTGTTTTTAATTACAAATGGCTGGATTTTCAAGTGATGCATCATACAAGCAGAATTCTCCTTCCAAAGCTTCAATCCTTGGTGAATTACATTTTGCTAATTTTGTTTCTTAACTTGTTTGCTGTTTTTGTGTGTTTGCTGTTTTTAATTACAAATGGCTGGATTTTCAAGTGATGCATCATACAAGCAGAATTCTCCTTCCAAAGCTTCAATCCTTGGTGAATTACATGAAGCACAAAGAACTATTAGACGCTTGGAAGAGAAAATGCAAAAGATAGAGGTCCAACAAGCTAGACCATCTCCTTCTATCCATGATGGGCATCATTCACATAGACCTTCAACAAGAGGTTCTTCCAATGACATAGGCTGTGAAGAGGACCATAGGAGAAGGAGAACTCCACCCCAATTCCTTGGACATAGACATCACAACCAAGGGGAGAGACCTCACTATGGCAATGGCTACTACCAAGATGCAAAGGCTAGGCTACCTTCGGTCAAGCTTCCTTGTTTCAATGGCTCAAGTGATCCTAATGTATATTTAGATTGGGAGGCTAAGTGTGAACAAATATTTGAGATCCATGAGATCCAAGATGAGCATAAGCTTAAGCTAGCCACCTTAGAGTTTAGTGATTATGCCATGAAATGGTGGCATGGAATTGTAAAGGACATTATCTATCACAAGTGTCCTCCCGTGGACTCTTGGAACTCTTTAAAGGATCAAATGCGCGCTAGGTTTGTACCCCCACATTTTAGGAAAGACCTCATGTTGAGACTCCAACGGTTTCAACAAGGCACGCTAAATGTGGATGAATATTATAAGGAGCTAGAAACGCTTGTGCTTAAAATTGAATTAGAAGAAAGTGAGGAAGCTATGATTGCTAGGTTTGTGAGTGGTCTTAGGAAGGATATTCAAGACATTGTTGAGTTACAAGAGTATTCATCATTGGGCTCTTTAGTTCATCTTGCAATGAAGGTGGAAGCCCAACTTGCTAAGAAAAACTCTTTCAAAAATGCTTCCAATGATGGATACTACTCCAAGTCTTGGAGAAACAAAAATTCTTTTTCTAAACATCCTTACAAAGATTCTTCTTTCAAACCCAAGGATCCTACGCCATCTACTTCTAGGCCTAAATCCCCAATTAAATCGTCTAGTCAAAAGTGTTTTAAATGTTTGGGATATGGTCACATTGCTGCTAATTGCCCTTCTAAACGAAGTATGTACATGCATGAAGGCATTGTAGTTAGTGAGCATGATTCCAATTCCCCTAGGCATTCTTCACCTTCTAGACCATCAAGTGAAAATGAGAGTGAAAGTCCTTGTGAAGGTGACTTATTGATGATAAGACGTATGTTGGGCACAATTCCAAAATCTTTGAATGATACTCAAAGAGAAAATATTTTTCACACCCGATGTCTTATCAACAACAAGTTATGTTCCTTGATTATTGATGGGGGAAGTTGCACTAATGTGGCTAGTACAAGAGTTGTGGAGAAGTTAGCCTTACCCACTATCTCTCATACCAAGCCCTACAAATTACAATGGCTTAGTGAAGTAGGTGAAATCATGGTGAATAAACAAGTCCTCATTAACTTTGAAATAGGAAAGTATAAAGATGAGGTTTTATGTGATGTTGTGCCCATGGAAGCTTCTCATCTTCTTTTAGGAAGGCCTTGGCAATATGATAGACATGTTTTACATGATGGCCTATCCAATACAATGTCTTTTTCCTTCCTAGGGCGCAAGGTTATATTAAAACCCCTCTCTCCCAAAGAGGTTCATGAGGACCAAATAAAAATGAAAACTAAAAGAGAATATGAGAAAGAAAAAGAAGTAAGTACTACACCGAGTCACACCATTTTCTCCTCTAAATCCATCATGTTGTCTCGTGCTATACCTCAAATGGACCCTCCAAGGTCTTCTTCTTCTTTATCTTTTTCATTACCCAAGGTTCCTATTTCAACACCAACTTGGTTAAAATATGTTAGGGATGATTTTTTCATACCTCCTAATGGGTTTCACCATTTAAGAGGTCTTTTTCCAAAAAACATCATCATTCCCAAACAAATTTTTCCAACTTGGTCGATTTATAGGACCTCCTTTTCTGAAATCCCTTTGGTTCCATCCGCTAAGTCATGTATTCCTTTTTCTTACACTTTTGATTGTAAAAGTAAACTGACTTTGTTATATGCAGGGATTCAGAATTCGTGGGCGAATTCTCTCCAACTCGGGGAGTATGATGCGAATCAAATAAAGAAGGCTTTTAATAATGAAGGACAAGATCATTCGCCCTCACATTTAAAGTTCTTCTTATTATTCTTTGCAAAAGATGAAGCCCAAGCCCAAGCCCAAGAAGGCCAAAGCCCAAAAAGCCCAAGTTCATCTCATGAAGGGCAAGGCCAAGTATTAAATAATAAAGAATATTGTTGAAGGTGCTTAGAGGGAAACATTAGAAACCTCTATTGTTAAAGCATCTTTTAGTCTTTAGTTAGGAGTCTCAGGGGGGGTGTGTCAGTAGATAGGTGTAGGAGTAGAAAAGGAGGTGCCAAAGTGAAGGAAGAGGTCACACCTTCCTCATGCTTTGTCTTAGGCGCAAATTCTATAAGCTTTTTGGGAGGGAGTTTTTTTAATTTGTGTAGCTTATATTTCAGCACCTTAGGCTATAAATAGAGGTGTTCTCTTTGTATTTTTCAGATTGGAATTAATCTAAGAAAACTCTACTCAAATTTTGAGTGAACTTTGGAGAGCTTTGAGCCTTCTTCTCTAGTCTTATCTTGATGGATCAATGGAGTCCTCAAGTGGCGACATCACTCTCATCTAGGAGCATTCCACACTTCTAGTGGCGAGATCATCCATCCTCCTTCCATCTTCATGAGCATTTCTTCTCTCCTTCCTTTCTTCTTTGTTAATTCTTTGTTCTAAGCTTGTTGTCTTGTTTTTGGTTCGGCTGTTCTTAATTTTCCAGCACCTATGTTTTGTTCTTTGCCTTCTAAATTCATTTTGTTCGGTTGAAATGTGTTCTTATGCAATTCTGTTCGGTACTTCTTAATTCTACCTCTTTTATTTGGTTCAATTTGACTATAATTGGTTCATCCAAATGAGTTTGGGAATTGGTACTAGTTTTTGGTGAGTTCTTGTCTTAGAACAATGATCAAACTCTAAGAAAAGTGCCTCTATAATGTCCAACTCAAGGTGATTCCTAAGAAGGTCAAGAACCTTTCTCTATATGGCTAGTGGAATCACATCACGAGGCATACGAGTAGTGCATGCCTGCTGCACCTGCGCGACCAAGGGCGCAGATACGCACACAACCTGCTAGGGTTCACGAAGCTGCCACAGAGAGAAGGGGCCCAGACAGAAAGCGCACCTACGAGGCGAGGAGGGCCCCGCCAAGGACCCGAGCTGAAGGAAGGAGAGAGGGGAGTAGATCACTGAGGCACAACTTTGTGGTGGAGCTCAAAGACCTCATCGTTGTGCCCAACATAGCGGACAGGTTGATGCCACCAGCGAAGTCTGACAATATTCTGGGACCCCACAAGGAGTCGTGGTGCGAATTCCACGAAGCTTTTGGACATCATATTAACAACTGTTTGGCGTTGGGCTATCAGTTGGATGAACTTGTGAAGAGCGGTTTCCTAAAGGATTACCTCACAGGGTCCCTTACGACGACAGCCACGGCAGTACAAGAGGAGGGCCAGGCACACGAGATGCCGTTCCATGGAGAGGTTCACACCATTTTTGGTGGATTTTTCAGTGGAGGGCCCACTGCCTCTCAACGGAAGAAGTATGTGAGGTCAGTGAATTCAGTGGCAGAAGAATTTCCAGACGACCCTTGGGAATCAGACCTTGTGTTCACAAGGGCTGACCTACGGGATGTCGTCCCGCACGACAATGACCCCGTGGTCATCTCAGTAGTAACAGTAGGAAGAAGGGTACATAGGGTTCTCGTCGACCAGGGGAGTTCCGCAGATGTCATGTTCTGGACAACCTTCAACAAGCTGTAGTTGTCCCCAGACCTCTTGAGGCCTTATACCGGATGCTTATACGGGTTTGCAGATAACCCAGTGGAGGTACGTGGGTACTTGGAGTTGAGAACGACGTTCACTGATGGGACGACGTCACGTACCGAAAGTATCCGATACTTGGTGGTTAACGCCAACTCAGCCTATAACATTTTGTTGGGAAGACCCGCCCTAAACAGATTGAGGGCAGTACCTTCCACTCGCCACATGAAGATGAAGTTGCCAAACCTTAGCGGCAAAGTGATAGTCATCAAGTCAGACCAGGAAGAAGCCCGAAATTGCTATGAGAAGAGCTTAAAAACAAAGAGAGGAGTGGTAATGGTAAATTGAACGACCACCCGTCTCAAGTTCTTCAGTAGAGTTAGGATCCGTAGAAAAGGCGACGCCGGCGGAATCCATGCCCGACGATGCTTCGCCTATAGTGGTAATGCCTGTAGATGACGCATGCACAAAGGGAAGACGCCGTGGCGCCTCGCCTATGGAAGAAGGGTCCGAGGGGGCGACACCCGATGAGGCAACGCCTATGGAAGAGGATCCCGTGAACGAGTCTCGTCCGGCAAGCGTGCAGCGTGATCAACCCCAACCATAGGACAACGCGGTGGAAAGACAAATAGGGGGCAAGGCGGTCAAATTAGGACGCCACTTGAGCCAGGAAGAACGAAGAGAGGTAACGACGGTGATCTCGCGGCACTTAGACGCATTTGCATGGACCGCGGCAAACATGCCAGGTATCGACCCAGATTTCTTGTCCCATCGCCTTACCATGGACACAAAGGCCCACCCTGTGCGGCAGAGAAGGAGGAAGTTCAACGAGGAGCGATGTCTCGTCGTAAAGGAAGAGACTCAGAAGCTGTTGAACGCTGGGCACATCAGGGAGATACAATACTCGGAGTGGTTGGCCAACGTAATCCTAGTTAAGAAGACAAATGGGAAGTGGAGGATGTGCGTGGACTTCACAGATCTGAACAAGGCATGCCCGGATGATTCGTACCCACTCCCCAACATTGACACATTAGTAGACAGTGCCTCGGGCTGCAAGATGCTGAGCTTCTTGGATGCATTCTCAGGTTACAACCAGATCAAAATGCATCCCAGGGACGAAAGCAAAACGGCGTTTATGACAGATACGTGTAGCTAATGTTATAAGGTAATGCCATTTGGTTTGAAAAATGCAGGCGCCACCTACCAGAGATTGATGGACAAAATCCTTGAACCGATGCTAGGAAGAAACGTTCAGGCCTACGTAGACGACATGGTGGTGACCTCGAGCGAAAGGGGTCGACACGCAGCTAATCTGGAAGAGTTGTTCACCACGTTATCTAAGTACCACTTAAAGTTGAACCCAGAGAAGTGTGTCTTCGGTGTAGAGGCAGGAAAGTTCCTAGGTTTCATGCTCACGGAAAGAGGAATAGAAGCGAACCCTGACAAGTGTGCGGCCATCATCGCCATGAGGAGCCCAACTTCAGTGAAGGAGGTTCAATAACTGACGGGGCGAATGGCAGCATTGTCGAGATTCGTATCAACTGGTGGGGAAAAGGGGCACCACTATTTCCAATGCCTCAAGAGGAATAGTCGTTTTATGTGGACAGACGAGTGCGAAGCAGCGTTCCTCAAGCTGAAGGAGTACTTGGCGACGCCACCCGTGCTTTGCAAGCCACAAGTAGGCGTCCCCCTCCGCCTATATTTTGCAGTAACAAAATGGGCTATTAGCTCTGTACTGGTCCAAGAACAAGACCAAGTACAAAGGCCAATATACTTCGTAAGCAAGGCTCTGCAAGGCCTAAAGTCAAGATACCAGTCGCTAGAGAAGGCGGCACTGGCAGTAGTATTCTCAGTACGAAGGCTTCGCCACTATTTCCACAGTTTCACGGCGGTGGTAATGGCGGACCTTCCCATCCAGAAGGTACTCCAGAAGCCAGACGTGGCCGGGAGGATGGTACGCTGGGCGGTGGAATTGTCAAAATTTGACATCTAGTACGAGCCCCGGGGATCCATCAAAGGCCAAGTCTATGCAGATTTTGTAGTAGAACTTTCACTAGGAGGAGATCCTCAAGAGGTGGAAGCAGGGGCACAGTGGATGCTCTCAGTGGATGGATCTTCCAACCAGCAAGGGAGCGGCGCTGGAATAATCCTGGAAGGACCTAATGGGGTGTTAATCGAACAGGCTTTGCGCTTCGCCTTCAAGACAAGCAACAACCAGGCGGAGTACGAGGCGTTGATTGCCGGGATGCTTTTGGCCAAAGAGATGGGTGCTCAGAGCCTCTTGGCAAATAGTGACTCACAATTAGTCACAAGACAAGTAACAGGGGGATACCAAGCGAAAGACCCACAGATGGCTGCGTATCTGAAGTACGTCGAGGTATTGAAAAGAGCCTTCACTGCGTTTGAGCTGGTGCACGTCCCCAGGGAGCAAAATGCCAGAGCGACCTGCTTGCCAAGCTGGCCAGCTCAGGCAAGGGGGGAAAGCAGAGGACCGTAATACAAGAGACCCTCAAGACGCCGCGAAAGTTCGTTGCAGACAACAGGGTAGACGTCCTTCACATTAGTAAAACGAGAGGAAAACCAAGGAGTCATCGCTCGTTGAGTCAAGAGACGGTGAGGGCACCTTGCATCAGTACTTACGTAGCCTCGCTAGGTGAAGAAAGGAGTGTACAGGTATGCGCTTTGGAGGAAGGTGACACTTGGATGACCCCTTACAGGCGATAACTGACGGATGGGATCCTCCCAGCAGAGCCAGAGGAGGGCAAGAAGACTAAGAGGAACGCCGCCAGGTACACCTTAGTGGATGGGATATTGTTCAGGCATGGGTTTACGCACCCTATCTTGACGTGCGTAAGCGGCGACGAGTGCACCAGGATAATGGCCGAAATTCACGAAGGTATTTGTGGGAGCCATGTGGGAGGAAGATCCTTGGCGTCCAAGGTGATACGTGCAGGCTTCTTCTGGCCAACAGTAAGAGAAGATTGTGTACGATACGCCCAGCATTGCAAGCAGTGCCAGAGGCATGCCGATTGGCACAAGGCGCCGCCAGAGGAGTTAAGATCCATATACAGCCCGTGGCCTTTCCACACCTGGGGAATTGATATCCTAGGCCCATTTCCATTGGCAATAAGGCAGATGAAATACCTGATCGTTGCCATCGAATATTTCACCAAGTGGATAGAGGCAGAGCCAGTGGCACAGATCACTGCCCACAAGGTACAACACTTTGTGATGTGATTCCAATAGCAAAGAAGAGAATGATTCTTGACATTCTTAGGAATCAACTTGAGTTGGACAATAGTTAGGCACTTTCTCTTAGAATTGGATCAATGTTCTAAGTCAAGAAATCACCAAAACTAGTACCAAATCCAAACTCATATGGAAGTTCCACATATTGTCAAATTCAACCAATTAAAGTTGAGGAAAAGGCAAATGCACCGAACATATTACTTAGGAATTGAAATGAACCGAACATATGAGCTAGAAAAGCAAAGGAACAAGATGAATGGACAGAAACATAAAAAGACTCAACAAAAAAACCACAAAACAGCAAGAACACTGAACAGAATTTCATGGAATCAAGGTAAAACAAGAACAATTGAAAGAGAAGGAAGGAAGGAGAAGAGAAAGCTCATGAAGATGGATGTATGGTTGGATGATCACGCCACTAGAAGGATGGATGCTCCTAGATGAGTGTGCAAGCCGCCACTTGAGGTAACCATGGAACCAACAAGATAAGACTAGAGAAGAAGGCTCAAAGCTCTCCAATGCTCTCTCAAAATTTGAGTATAGTTTCTCTAATTAAAATTCAAATCTGAAAAATACAAAGGGAGCACCTATATTTATAGCCTAGAGGTGCTGAAATGTAAGCTAAATAAATTCAAAAACTCCCCCCCAAATTCAAATGAAAGTGGCGCCTAAACAAGTCATGAGGAAGGTGTGATCCCTTCTCTCACTTTGGCACCTACTTATTTACTCCTACACCTATCTACTAAGGCACCCTCCTTCCTAAGACTCCTAACTAAAGACTAAAAGATGCTTTAAGAATAGAGGTTTCTAATGTTTCCCTCTAAGCACCTTCAAACAATATTCTTTATTATTTAATACTTGGCCTTGCCCTTCATTGGATGGACTTGGGCTTGGGCTTGGGCTTTGGGCTTGGGCCTCTCTTTATTTTATGTTTTCTTTTAATTTTGAGAAGATTAGAAGGAAGAACTTCAAGTGTGATGGTGAATGGCCTCATCCTTCATCAATAAAAAGCTCCTTTAGTTGATTCTCATCACTTTGTTTGGAAAAACATTATATGTCGTTTTGGGGTGCCGAGGCGTCTCATTTCAAGCAATGGCACCCAGTTCGCGAGCCAACAGTTGGGAAAGTTGTGTACAGAAGTAGGAATCAAGCAGGTGTTCGCGTTAGTCGAACACCCCCAGACGAACGGGCAGGTCGAATCAGCAAACAGAGTTTTGTTGAAAGGATTGAAGCGCAGATTAGAAAAGGCTACAGGGGCATGGGCAGAAGAAGTGCCAAGGATTGTATGGGCTTACCACACCACGCCTCAATCCTCCACCATGGAGACACCTTTCAGCCTAGTGTACGGATCGAACGCCATGATCCCAGTAGAGATACACAAAAGCTCGCCCCGTGTCCTAGGTTTCGTGGCGAAAGAGTCCAACAAAGAAAGAAGGGTGAACTTAGACCTGATAGATGAAGTTAGGGAAGAAGCAAAAATTAAGGCTGAGGCCGTGAAGAGAAGAGTGGAGCGTCAGTACAAGTCCAAGGTGAAGATACGACAATTCCAGGTTGGGGATTTGGTCATGAGGAAGGCTCACCCTTACGAGATAGAAAATAATTTGTCTCCCAAGTGGACTGGACCGTTCAGAGTAACCAAGGCCAAAGGGAATGGGTCGTACAAGCTAGAAACTCTAGAAGGAGGACCCATCCCACGTAGTTGGAACGCGACTAATTTGAACTTTTATTTCAGTTAAGATTTTGTAAAGGGGGCACTCTTTTTCCCTCTCAGGGGTTTTTTAATGAGGTCACCCAAATAAAGAAAGGGAAAGTTTAAAGATATATTTGCCTTAGTTTTTCCTTACCTTGTAAAACCTAAGATCAAAGAAAAAGACAATATCGGCGTCGCCCGAACAAGGCGACGCCAAGGTAAGACATCGCCAAGACGAGGCTTCGGCAAAAAAGGATGTCGCCCAGAGAAGACGTCGCTAAGATAGCAATGCCAAAATAAGGCATCGCCAGGACAAGGCGTCACCAGAAGTAGGCATCGCCACCAGATAATCAAGTGGAAATCAAGCCTGGAGCAAAATAACAGGTATATCAGTGTAAGTTAAAATCCGGGCACTTAGTCCTTGAGCAGGGGTTAAGGGATTCCCTTGGGACGCCCCCTCCTCAAGTATGAACAGCTAGCCCGGTACCAGATATCAGTGTAAGTTAAAATTCGGGCGCTTAGTCCTTGAGCAGGGGTTAAGGGATTCCCTTGGGACGCCCCCTCCTCAAGTATGAACAGCTAGCCCCGGTACCAGATATCAGGGTAAGTTAAAATCCGGGCGCTTAGTCCTTGAGCAGGGGTTAAGAGATTCCCTTGGGACGCCCCCTCCTCAAGTATGAACAGCTAGCCCCGGTACCAAATATCAGTGTAAGTTAAAATCCGGGCGCTTAGTCCTTGAGCATGGGTTATGGGATTCCTTTGGGACACCCCCTCCTCAAGTATGAACAACTAGCCCCGGTACCAGATATCAGTGTAAGTTGAAATCCGGGCGCTTAGTCCTTGAGCAGGGGTTAAGGGATTCCCTTAGGACGCCCCCTCCTCTAGTATGAACAGCTAGCCCCGGTACCAGATATCAGTGTAAGTTAAAATCCGGGCGCTTAGTCCTTGAGCAGGGGTTAAGGGACTCCCTTGGGACACCCCTTCCTCAAGTATGAACAGCTAGCCCCGGTACCATATATCAGTGTAAGTTAAAATTCGGGCGCCTTCGGCCATACGAGGGCCTTAAACCCTGGAAAGGTAGGTAGGGAGCAGGCCGGAGATTTCACAAGTTTAGAGGGAAAGAGAAAATCGAAGAATAAGAAGAAGAAGCACGGAAGCATAAGTCGTTAAAAGGTGCGCCTCACACCTTAAGAAAAAAAATAAGAGGGAGAAACACGCGCTACCTAAAGAATGAAAGAGAAGCAACCGAGAAATACGTTGAAGGCAAGCACCAGTTGGGCCTTTGATGTAGGAAGGAAAGCAAATAAAAGCACAAGAGAAGTTGGAAGCATGTGAAGATAAAGTTTAAAATAAGCATTTAAGTAAAGATCAAAAGTTATAATTACAGATGAAAGTTCACAATAGTTGCAAATTTAAGCAAAGGTAACTATGAGCAAAGTACGGGGTAAGGGCTATTCTCCAGAGGCCTCCAAAGGCACGACCTTGCCGTCGACCACCTCGTTCAAGGGGCTGCACCCAGAAACGTCGATGCCTGGGTTCGCACAAGCAGCCTGGACAAGGGCCTCTGCGAACCCCTCAGCGAAACTGGTAGCCGACTCCCCTACCAGCTTCTCTTCAACAACTTTGAAATTGGCAGCTTGAGCTACCATTTCTTGGTCCTTGGAGGCCAAGGCAGAAGTCAACTCTTGGACTTTGGCTTGCAGGGACTCATCGAGCAGTTCGACCGGAGCCCATGGGTATAGGTCCCTATAGTTAACGTTGAGGGGAGGGGGGTTGGCCGTCGTTTTGGTACGTGCCATTAGCGAAAACTGAAGAACGGAGAAGAAAAAAGGGTTCAGCAAACAAGGAGAAAAAGCGAGAGCAACCCTAAGAAAACCCCTACCCATGCGAGAAGTTCAGGGAGAAAGGAACAAAGAAATGGGAAAGGAAATACAAGAAATACAGAGGCATAAGCGGGCCCAGGCAGATATGAGATCAATACAGGAATGGCCGAGAATAAGCGATAAAGAAAAATAATACCTTTGAGCGTTTGGATTGGTAAAAAGGTTGAAAATGCGTGAAGAGAGCAGAAATTGCAGGGGAAACTCTGAGAAGATGAACAATGCAGAGAATATGAGAGGGGATGGAACAGTGCCTTGAGCGCGCGCGATTTCGAAGAGTTATAACGTTAACTTGGGAGCGCTAACGACACTCATCCCCAGCCATAGGATCGAGCCACGTGTCAAAAGACTAACGCACAACTTAAGACGTCACATCTTTAGCGCAAAAAACGTAGCGTCAGACTCTCAGGGAGTCTCAAGTCAAACTGAACAAAGGAATGTCACGTTAGCAAGAATGCCACGTAGATAATGGGGCGAGGCCTTAGTCATTTCGCTGAAACAAGTGTCAGCTCAAGACTGGGGGGCTTGTGTACCGTCCCGTCCCCGGGCGTTGACCAAAGGTCAAAGTCAACACATGGTGGAACCCCTCCAGGGACCCATGGAAGAAAGTCAACAGGTTGACCGCTCGGGTCATTGCCTCGCTGAGGCATCGCCTAAGCGAGGCGTCGACCAAGAGAGGCGTCGCCCAAGAGTGCCATCGCCTAAGTGAGGCGTCGACCAAGAGAAGCGTCGCTCAAGAGTGGCATCGCCCAAGAGAGGCATCGCCAAGCAAGGGCACCGCCAGGTTAAAGCATCGCCAAGCTAACAGATCGCAAGGAGGCTTCGGGCCTCGACAGTTAAGAACAGTGACAAGGAGAAGAGAAAGGTGGCTTCAAGGCCATAAGTTCTAGCACCAGTAAGGGGTATCCTGACTCGTGAAGTACCCACGCCACTACTGGGAAACCCTGGGACAAATACGACCCATGAGAGGGCCATGACTAGAGGAGAACCACGTGCCTGGTACGAGAGAAAGGTAGATACACCCCCGGGGCGAGTGACTAGTGATTGGGACGCATGAGTTGCCACCCAGAAAGTCAACCCACGTGCCAGAAGCATTTCTAAGGAAAGAGGGCTCACCCGATGGGATAACCCTAAGTTGGGTTGCGGCGCTGCAGGACCCTCTGCGCAGAATAACGATCAAGTCAGAAGAGCACGTGGAAATACGCACGTGCTCATTAAATGTTTCAGTGAAAGTTTGCCAAGGTACGCGTTAATTCAGTTAAGATTCGAACGTTCCAAGGAATATTTTTATACGCTTTCAATGCGCTTTAACGCGTTTTAAACATGAGAGATGTATAAAAAGGGACCTAGGGTGTTTGAAAAGGGGACCGAGTTTTTAACCTAAATTCACACAGTTACACAAAGAGAAACCCTAGTTGCTTTCGCGGCGCACTCACAGTGAGCACAAGGCAACAGGGGCAACCCCGTTCTTGTTACACAGTTTCAGTCATTCAATGCAGTTTTTTATGTTTCTCGCTAGCTGACTTGATCATCGGAGTGCAAACGGCCACGAGGGCACTCATTTGTTCACTTCTTTTCAGGTACTCACAGATAGAGCCGAACGAAGGTGCCCTAGCCCGCGAGGACAAGCCACGTACGTAGACGATCCCGGTCAGCCGGACGGAACAGGTTGTTTAAGTCTTGTTTGAAATTTTATTCGGTTCATATGATGTGTCTTGAGTCATTTTAATTTGTGAATCCTATTATGTTTTGTCAAGTCATGTTTCTCCTAATTTGTCATCAAATCTTTGTAGTGCTGAATTTGTTGATAATTTTGGTTTCTTGATTTGATTTGAGTCCAGATTTATATTTTTGTGTTTGTTGATCCTTTGGTGCATTTTTCTTTTAGTTTGAGTTCATATTTGTATGCTAGTTCCATACAAATTGTTCCGGCCGGTTTACCTGGGACGTCTTTGTGCGCAACCTTGCCCGTCAGCTAGGGACACCTTCCCTCTGGCTACCTGTGGATACCTGCAAAGAAGGACAAAAGGGCGCCCTACCGGCCGTTTGCACTCCGACGCTCAAGTCAGCTAGCGAGAAACACCAAGAACTCTGCACCTCCGTATCAGAGCACCGTGAATGGCGCTCTGAAGGTGGTAAACGAAACTGTGTATTGTGTAACATTTCTCCTTCTGGCAAACAACCTTTCTCTAGTCCCTTGTGCGTAGCCTCAAGACTCGAGCAAGCAACTAGAGTGTATTATGGGAAAATTTGCCAAAAGTTCCAACCAACCCCGTTTCCAACATTCCAGGTTCTATTTAAACGATTCTCGCATTTAAAGCGTCTTAAAGCGCATTTAAGGTTGTGAAACGTTCAGCGCCTTTAAGACGTTTAAACCGCTCGAAGCATTTAAAGTACCTTAAACGCTCGAAACGTAAACTTTAATTTAAATAGCTTTAATTACCTTATACCTGACAAATTGATGTTTCTGTTATGACTTGGCTGCTATTACACGTGGAGGGCCTCACAGCAGCGTGACCCAACTTAGGGGTATTTCGTCGTGTGAGCCCTCCTTCCTTGGAGTGCATCTGGCGTAAGGGGTGACTTTTTGGGTGGCAGCTCATGCCCCCAACATCTAGTCACTCGCTTTGAGAGCGTATCTACCTTCCTCTTGTGCCCTACACCTGGCTACCCAGGGCGTGACCCTCCTCATGAGTAGTATCTATCCCAAGGGCCTCTCTAGGGTGACATGGGCACTTCGCGAGTCAGATTGCTCTCCACTGGCGCTAGTACTAAGGCCTTGAAGCCACCTTTCTCCTCCCTTTATTGCTACCCCGGGTTATCGGGGTTTGAGGTCTTCCCATGGCGTCACTCCCTCCATGGTCTTTCCTACCCATGGGTATCGGGGAGCAACACTGTGGGTGCCTTGCCCTGGTGACATTTTACCTTGGCGACGCCTTAACTTGGCGACGCCTTCTCTAGGCAACGTCTTATCTAGGCGACGCTTCCTCTTGGCGACGCCTCGCCTTGGTGATGCTTGCACTTGGCGTCGCCTCACCTAGGCGACGCCTTATGTTGACTTTGACCTTGACGCTGACTTTGACCTTGACTTTGTCAACGCCCGGGTACGGGACGGTACGCAAATTCATATACATCTACTCCATTGTGTTTTTGAAGTTTTTTATTTTGTTTTTAAATTCCAGAATTAGGACTCTTCTATTTTTCAAATTCTGTACTGGCTGTTTTTTGTTATGAATTTTAAATACATTGGAAAAAAATTCTGAAAATCTGGATTAATACATTTTGATGTGTTAGAAAATCAAGAAAAAAGAATTAGACGAAAAGACAAAATAGAGAAAAAATGATAAATAAAATAAAAAAAAAGTGCATCCTGGCGCCAAAATATACGGTAGTTGGATAGTGATTTTGAAAAATTTATCAAAATTATGTGGTGCATATTTTTGGTGTGATTCCACCGCCAAAAGTTTGCTAAGACATTGAATCGTTTGTGGTTAAAATTTTAGAAGCAAATTCAAAGTAGCCAGCTCAGCATAAATTTTTTTAAGTCACGCTTTCTGAACCTGAATTTTCCAGTAGTGTTGTTTTGGTTTTTCAAATCAATTCTAGTGCCTTTCCTTAGGTTCCTTTTGTGTGCCATCCTTTATTGAGTGCCTATTTTTTATTTGTTTATCCAATATCATTCAAAACTCTTTCTAAGTTGTATCATATAATTCAATTCCATTTGTTGTGGTCCTGTTTTAAAATTTAATTTGTTTCTTGCTTTCTTTTCTTGACCTCTAAATTGTTGGTGGATAAAATTCAATTTGTGCTTGATAAGTGGAATTGACTTTGTGGTGAGTCTATCTCTACTTAGTAGGTACTGTTTTGGAGAATTTAATTGTCTATTCATAAGAGGTTAAGGCAAGGAGCAGCAGCAAACACAAATACAAATACCAAACACATACACATTGAAGGACACAATAAAGAAGAGCAATTACAAGCCAAGGAGTGCATAGTATAGAAATATGAAATTGAATTTGTGTAATTCAATTTCTTTGTATTTCTTTGAGTTGTAATTACATTCAACCTTTGTTTAATTAGTCGATTGTACCGTCCCATCCCTGGGCGTTGACCAGAGGTCAAAGTAAACACATGGTGGGACCCCTCAAGGGACCCAAGGAAGAAAGTCAATAGATTGACCGCTCGAGTCATCGCCTCGCTGAGGCATCACCCAGGAGAGGCGACGCCCAAGAAAGGAATCGCCAAGCAAAGGCGTCGCAAGGAGGCCTCGGGCCTCGATAGTTCAGAACAGTAACAAAGAGAAGAGAAAGGTGGCCTCAGGGTCATAAGTTCTAGTACCAGTAGGGGGTAACCTGACTCATGAAGTATCCACGCCACTGTTGGGAGACCCTGAAATAGATACGACCTATGAGAGGGCCATGACCAGGGGAGAATCACGTGCATGGTACGCAAGAAAGATAGATACACCCCCAGGGCAAGAAATTAGTGATTGGGGCACATGAGTTGGCTCCCAGAAAGTCAACCCACGTGCCAAATGCACTTCGAAGGAAAGAGGGCTCACACGATGGAATAACCCTAAGTTGAGTTGCGGCGCTATGGGACCCTCCGCGCAGAATAATGATCAAGTCAGAAGGACACGTGACAATTAGCACGTGCCCATTAAATGTTTCAGTGAAAGTTTTCCAAGGTACGCGTTAACTTAGTTTACGTATCAAATGTTTCAAGGCACATTTTTATACGCTTTCAATGCACTTCAACGCGGTAAAAATGCAGAAGGTATATAAAAAGGGGGCCTTTGGTCGTTTGAAAGGATCTGAGTTTTGACCTAATTTCTCGCAGTTTACACAGAGCACAAACCCTAGTTGCTTTTGCTGCGCACCCACTGTGAGCACAAGACAATTAGGGCAACACAGTTTTAGTGATTCAGTATAGCTTTCGATCTTGCAGGTGATTCGATCGTCGAAGGACTCGCCACGTCAAACTCCGTCTTCCACAAGAACGTTCCAAGCACTTCTCAAAAGCTCCAAGCGAACCTGCGAAACACAACAAACGGCGCCTCTAGCGGTCGATTGCACTCCGACGCTCAAGTCAGCCACGCAAAACCACCAAAGAACTAAGAACTAGGAATCTCAGCGAGACTTGTGTGCACTCTGTGATTCTCTCTTTCTCTCTATGTGTAAACTAGTCACTTGCAAGAATGAATCTTACCTCCCCTTGTTTGAGTGCGGAATGCCTTTATATACTCTGTTTGCGCGCCTAAGTTATTCGTGTACGAAGTAACTTAGCGTGTTTCTTTCACTAGGTGTCTCGTGCAACCTCAGCGTGAGTACCAGGCGTGGCTTGGCTAAGCGCACGTACCAGGCATCACCTACTGTGTGAACGATCACCTTTGCTTTGCTCCATGCACGTTATGGGTTAAGAGAGCACCAATCACCGACAGGCTGCTAGCCCTCTTAGGCCACTCTTATGCACGGCACTACAAAGCACATAACTTCTCCTTTCTCTGATACTCTGCCACACAAGGCTCGTACGCAACGCTCTCGCCGGGAATCGCCTCTCGTTCCCAGCTTAACTGCGCGTAACACGAAGACCCGACGACCGTCACTCACCCCAGACGACCGATTGGTCCCCCATAGCGCCACGCCCTCTGCTTCATGGCGCTTATCTAGACGATGATTGCGCGTCCTTTCTCACCACCGATCACCCCCCGGGTGACCCTCCCCAAGACACATCAGCTTCCCTGGCCCACGTGTCCCACTAAGAACGGTCCACGTGGCTATTTGTTGCTGACGTCACCGACTACCGATGACCGACCGGATCACAAGCCCCCCAGTCTCGAGTTGTATACTTGTTTTCAGCGAAGAGACTAAGTGATCGTCCTCAGTGGCCACGTGGCAAGTGACGCCACGTCACGTGCCACATCACGCGCCACATCACGTGCTGTGCTTTAAGTGACGTTACGCCTTCCTTGCTTAATCTTGCGACACGTGTACGCATCAACGGCTAGCATGAAACGTCGTTTGCGTTTCTCACATTCAAAACTTACGCGCCTTTAGTGTTCCATCACCTTCTCCAACACTTCTTCTCTGAGACTCTCGAACTTCCTCTCTGCGATTCGTCTTCCCCAACCTCAAGCTTCCAGAAACCGTTTGCGATCAACAAAAGGTACCCCTTTTCTTTATCTATGGCATATTTGAATACCTTCTACCGATTGCATCATCCAATAACTGCACTGTGCATACGTTGTGGGTTGTTTTTTCCTTTCCTGCACTGTACCAGGGTTTCTTATGGTTTTTCTGCATTTTCTGTGTTTTCGATTCTTCTTTTTCGTCTCTTTCGCCTCTCCAACCCCTTCGACCATAGTTTTTTTTTCGTTCTCCTCACCTTCCTCTTGTTTTTCGCTGACCCTCACTCCTTCTTTTCTTTATCCATTGTAGCTACTGCACAATGGCTCGTACGAAAACCACCGCTCGTCTTGCTTCATCTTCTGGTGCACAGCCTTCCGCAAGTGCACCGTCATCGCCTTCGACGAGTGCGCCCCCATCAACGAGTGCTTACCCTCCTCACCACGACTTCGCACGGGTGTACCAGTGGGCTCCCCTCCACCTGCTCGCCGAGACGTCTAGCCAACTCCCCGCCGACCATCTCGTTACCTTACTGAGAAGCAATACAGACGAGCCCTTGTGCGCTCTTGACAAGGAGGATGATCATCCCCCCCCCCCCCCGAGGCATGCCAATATGTGTGGATGATAGGGTCACCAATGGGGTGCCCTTTACCTTTATCTATTCTGCCATCTTCAAGAGGTTGCGCCTCCGACTTCCTTTCACCTTCTTCGAGAAGGATCTCCTTACCGAGCTGAACGTGGCTCCCTGCCAACTCCATCCGAACGCTTGGGCCTTCATCCGAGCGTTTGAAATCCTCTGCAACCACTTCGGGCACCCTCCATCAACCGATGTCTTCCTCCACTTCTTTGAGGCAAAGAACCCGGGTGATAGGTCGTGGGTAAGCTTGAATGGTGTGTCAGGGAGGGTGATCCTGGGCCTATACCAGCAATCCTTCAAGGATGGGAAGGGTAGGTTCTACATGATCACCTCCAACGAGCACAACCCGACTCTACTTGAGGGCTTCCCGCTCTACTGGGTCCCCATGGTAGAGTTCAGAAAACCTCGAGGCTTGGAGGCCATGGCACCATACGAGCGCGAGCTGTGCGGCCTACTTTCGAGTTTGGGCGCTAAGTTCGGCTCCTCCACCCTCATCAAGCACGAGTTCGACGCAGAAATGCTCAAGAAATACATTGGTTTGCCTTCTCTTCTTTCCTTTAACTTGCTATTTCTCTGGGCATGCATCCTCGCGCTTGCTTGCCATACTTGCGTATTTGCATATGTTAATTAGTTTTCTGCATTTGTTTGCTTTCTTGGCTCCTCGTGCACTAACCCTTTGCCGTGTTTAACTGATGCAGATATGACTTCCAACAAAGAACGACGACAGAAGCTGATCGCACTAGCCAAGAGCCGACGAGCTGTCGGGTCGTCTTCTGGAACGGAGGCTACCGCCGAGCCTATCCCTGCCTCCCCCATCTCGGTCGCGCCAGCTGAAGGCCCCGAGACCACGGGTGATAAGAAGAGGAAACGGTTGGTGAAGGCTCCCACCACCGTTATATCTATCGAAGAGGAGAGCTCGGGGTCTCCCTTAGTCCAACAGAGAAAGAGGGGAACCGAGGGCCTTGAGGGAGATGCTACTCTGATCCCTCAAGCATAGGCTTCTCCTGTACACTCTCCTTCCCTAGCCCCTCTTCCCTCCCCGCCCCAGCCAGGCCACTCCCTGCCTTACCAACTCAAACAGCTGGGAGCGGGGCTGCTCGTTCGGAGGGAACCTCTCGCCCCTCAACCTCACCATGACCTCAAGATTCTGCTACCACAACCGAGGGTGGTGGCAAGAGTTCCCTTCAAGCATCGGGCTCCAGCGCTGAAAGGCTCACCAGGGTCCTCCGACTGACTAAACAACTGCTCCAAAATCTCGAGCTAGTTAAGTGGAGCGCCAACGAGGTGGACCTTCATCTGGCCCGCCAAATGGTGTTCTCCCTTGAGTTCTCCACACAGCATCGTCACCTCGAAAAGCTAGAGGGTAAGATGAGCGAGCTGCTCAACCAAAAGGAGTCGCTTCAAAGCGACTATGAGGCCCTGCAGAGCACTAACGACATGCTGAAGGGTATGGTGGATGATGGAAGAGGGCCAAGCACAACCTTCCATGAAAGGCAAGAGCCAAGTCAAGAGCGTCTAAGATCAAGCTAGGAGCGTCTAAGACAAGAAGACTTGAAACAAAGCTATGAATCGGAGAGTGGCATACTAGCACATATTCCGTGAAGGCCCATAAAGTGTAGTTTAGCTTAAATTGGGGTGTAAATAGCATAGCCATGTGGACAAATGTTTATTTTTCTGCACATTAGAATTAAGGACGAGTTAACCTTGATTAGCTAAAGGTTTCTAGAAGCCTTCACTAATCAAGTTAGGCCATGTGCAAGTTGGAGGGCCATGTGCACACATGTGCCATGTGCTCCATGTGCCCTGATCCTGCCTGTTGACCAAAACGCTGGAGCTTTACCTCGTCAAACTTGGATCGACGTATGCGCCGCGCTTGCCTCCGTCCTTCACCGCGATCCACCTCAAGAACCTGCAAAAGACGAAACGGCACTGCTGCGGCCGATCGCACTCCAACGCCCAAGTCAGTGACGGAACCACCAATTACTAAGAGTAACACTCAAGAACTCTAAGGGAACCATGAACCAGTTCTCTCTCAGTATACTCAAGAACTTGCAAGCGTAAAGAAGACAATCTGAACGTGCGTACCTCAGAAGTTCGTTGTGAAACTCTTATATACCTGGACACTTTCTCTCTCCTGGCAGTTACACACCTGGACACGTGGCTTGCATCCAGCTGTACACGTGCCTTCATCTGGAGCATCCTTGACTTGGGCGCTACTTCTGACTCTCCTTTGGCTAAGTTACTTATGCATGATACTACTCAGTGCATAGTTGTCTTGGAGAACCTAACTTCATGCAGAACCCCCCGAGCCTAACTTCATGGCCTCTGCTTCATGGCGCTTATCTAGACGATGATTGCGCGTCCTTTCTCACCACCGATCACCCCCCGGGTGACCCTCCCCAAGACACATCAGCTTCCCTGGCCCACGTGTCCCACTAAGAACGGTCCACGTGGCTATCTATTGCTGACGTCACCGACTACCGATGACCGACCGAATCACCTTTGATGTTTCTCGCTAGCTGACTTGATCGTCGGACTGCAAACGGCCGCGAGGGCGCCCCTTTGTTCACTTCTTTTCTGGTATCGCAGACGGAGCATAACGAAGGTGCACTAGCTCGCAAGGACAAGCCACGCGCAAAGACGATCCCGGTCAACCGGTCGGAACATTTGGCGCCCACCGTGGGGCCGATATAAAACATCAGTCCCACTACACAAGTTTTTCAGTTCTAGTTCTCAAACCCCAGATAGGTTAAGAAGGTTTCTAGAAAGTCGCGAAGATCAGACATGCGCGCTCTAGGAGTGAAGAGATGACCATGCAACAACTAGCGGGCATGATGCAAGGGCTGCAGGATGCAATGGCAGCATCGAAAGCGGAGCAAGAGCGCATGCATGAGGATCTCGCAGCTTCTCAGGCGAGAAATGATGAGCTCCATCGTGCCAACGAGGAGATACATCGTGGATGGCGCGATATAGACGAGCCTGAGACTACCTCCCCACCTAGAGAATTCACAACACCATTCTCACAGGCGATCCTAGAAATAGCGATCCCCAACACGTTCACGGGGCCCAAGGTAACTTTCACAGGGATGGAGGATCCTGAGGCGCACCTCACTGCGTTCCACACACAGATGATGTTGGTTGGCGGTTCTGATGCCGTAAGATGCAAGTTCTTTATGAGCACTTTGACTGGGATGGCTATGGATTGGTTCATCAGCCTCCCAGAGGGTCACATCACGTCTTTCACACAGCTCTCACGACTATTCAGAGAGCAGTATTTAGCCCCAGTTTCGTACGACCTTTTCAACGTGAAGCAACACCAAGGGGAAACCCTAAAAGAGTACATAAGCCGCTTTGGGGCACAGGTTGATGGAAGAGGGCCAAGCACAACCTTTCATGAAAGGCAAGAGCCAAGTCAAGAGCGTCTAAGATCAAGCTAGGAGCATCTAAGACCAAGCTAGGAGCGTCTAAGACAAGCTAGAAGCGTCTAAGACAAGCTAGGAGCGTCTAGGACAAGAAGGCCAAGCTAGGAGCGTCTAGGACAAGAAGGCCAAGCTAGGAGCGTCTAGTACAAGAAGGCCAAGCCAGGAGCGTCTAGGACAAGAAGACTTGGATCAAAGCTATGAATGGGAGAGTGGCATACTAGCACATATTCCGTGAAGGCCCATCAAGTGTAGTTTAGCTTTAATTGAGGTGTAAATAGCATAGCCATGTGGAAAAATGTTTATTTTTCTGCACATTAGAATTAAGGAGGAGTTAACCTTGATTAGCTAAAGGTTTCTAGAAGCCTTCACTAATCAAGTTCAGCCATGTGTAAGTTGGAGGGCCATGTGCTCCATGTGCCTCCATGTGCCACTTCTTTACATTTCATTTGGCTTACATTTGTGTAGCATTTAGGTCATCAAATCTGGTCCTCTTTAGCCTATAAAAAGAGGAGCCTACACCTTGTATTTTCAAGATTAATGAGAGTAAAGTTATGCTGTCAACATTGTGCCATACTTTGCTTTTCCCTAGTTTCTAGGATCTAATCTTCACCTTCATCACCTACCATAGGGCTGGCCGAACCTCCCTACTTCCATACACATCATGCACCTTCAAGATCACCATAACTCCTAGGAGGATCTTGCACATTTACATCCATAGCTTCCGCATCCTTGCACATGATTCCGAGAAGAGCTCCATGAATTTGCCATCATTTGGTATCATGCGCACAGGTTCTTCAAAGATGAGTAGTTCTTGGTCTTTTCATTTTGAGTTCTTCTTTATTTCATGTTGTTCATCTTGTTTCCATAATTGTCTTCCTGTTTTTTAATTTTTACTTTGATTTGGTGTGCTATTTGGAAGATCCAACCGGTGTACTTTGTTCAATTGATCTTGAACAATCCTTGTGCAATTTGTGATAGGATTCCATACACCTTGAGTTGCTGTTTTTTATTTTAGGTATTTGAGTCTTTATTGCACTTTTATTTGGATCATTTTATGCTCTTTGAGTCTTTTAATTTCTGAATCCATATATGTTTTATCAAGTCATGTTCATCCACAATGTCATCAACTCATAGTAGTCCTTTGTTTGGCTTGATTGTTTCTTGATTTTGGGTAATTTTGCTTGATTTGAAACTGCTGTGATATTGATCTTTTGGTGCCTTTTATTTTTAGTTTGAGTTCATATTTGTGTTTAGATCTTACACAAATTCCTTTTCATTAATTCCATTGTGTTATCTTTTGGTCTCTTGCTGTTTTTTCCAGTTTTTACAGAATCCCCTGTTTTACATTCTCTGTGCTGGCTGTTTTGTTTCAGAAGATTATTTTCCCTCATAGGAAATTTTTTATTCTCCGGATTATGCAAGATTGAGGTGTTACAGAAAAGATAAAAAAAGAATTAGCTGAAAAGAGTCAATAGAACAAAAATGATAAATATTTTAAAAACAGTGTGCAAATCTGGGCGCTACAGTTGGCGTAACTGAACACTGAATTTGAAAACTTTATTAAAAAAAAATGGCTCATGCGTTTGGAGTGAAATCAACGCCAGAATTTAGTTACGATCTTGAATATTTTGCATATAAATTTTCAGAAGAAAATATTAAAAGGGCAGCTCAGCATAAATCGGGGAAAATCACGTTCTCTGGCCCACAACAATTTTCCAGTGGTGCTGTTTTTTGATTTTGAAATCTATTCTAGTGCTATTCTTAGGATTCATTTTGTGTGCCTACCTTTATTTGAGTACCTTTATTTGCTTGTCTAATATTTCTTGGAACTCTTTCTAGTGGTCACAATCTAACTCCATTTGTGTGGTACTGTTTTTTTCAATTAAATTGTTTCTTGCTTTAATTCTTTGGCCTCTAAATTTCGTGCTGGAATTTATTCTCAATTGGTGCTTATGTGAGTGGAAATTTGACTTGAGTAAGGTCTAGTCTTCTTGATAGGTGCTGGAATTGGAGAATTAAGACCCTAATTCTAAGAGGAACAAAGGCAAAGGCAGAATCAAATACTTATCAAAAACACAACAAACACTTGGAGGGCCCAACAAAGAAAAGACAACCAAGGAAGTGCCAATAGCAAAAAAAAAAAGATCAACAAAGGGAGTTTTCTTAAATTTTCTTTGCAACTTAACTTGTGTTAATTACTTCTTTAATTACGTAATTAGACGGTGAGTGTGTCTTCAAGGGCTCCAAGTGTCCAAGAAGCCTCACCTAGGGCCGACTAGTGTAGAACTTTCTAGTTAGCAATTGTTAATTGTTTTTAATTGCATTTCCTTGCCTAATTAGCTACTCTTTTCATTTGTGATTGCCTTGTTTAAGCTTTGTTAAATCTTCTTGCTTGGTTAATTAGTTAGTTTGCATTGTTTTCTTGCATTAAAATCTGATTTCTCAACTTAATTGTGTTCTAAGTGGTTTACTAAGAGAAAGTTTTGTGTGAAGACATTGAGGGATAGTTTTTGGCCAAGGCAAAGGCTTGGTACTTAAGTAGTCCACTGTGACTCACCTCCCTTACCTGAAAAACTACCTTCTTTGACTTCCCTAAATTTTCTCAAAGTAAAATACTTTTACGCACAAAGCTCTAGTCATGTCTTCTTCTTCTCATTCTGCAAAGTCTATTGAACGTGAAGTAAAATCTTTGAAAACTCTTTTGAGAGAAGTTTCACAAGCTGTGCAATTGGTTTCATTTAGACAATTGGAGAATGAGACTAAAATCAATGATTTGACTAAAGCCAAGGAAGAGAAGTCTTAATTTTTAAAAAAATTACATTCTCATGCATCTAGCTCTGAACATCATGATTATCTTGGGGAACAAAGTCTTAGGACAAATGAATATCATCAACCATCCCCTAGGAGAGCTAGAAAAGAGAGACAAGAAAACCTAAAGGAAGTTAAGGTAGAGCTACCTCATTTCTATGGAAAGAAGATCTAGAAACATATCTATATTGGAAGATGAGGGTAGAGCAATTGTTTGCCTACAACCATGTGAGTGAAGAAAAGAAAGTACCCTTAGCTACCTTAAGTTTTCAATGTGATGCTATGTATTGGTGGAATGCCCTAAAAAGAGAGAGACATCTCCACAAGGACCCTCCCATTACATCTTGGAATGACCTTAAGGGAGCCTTGAGATGTCGCCATATTCCCTCACATTACAATAGGAAGTTGATGGACAAGCTCCAAAGACTTCACCAAAAGATATGAGTGTAGAAGAATATTGGCAAAAGATGATATCATATATTGAGAGGGCAAGGATTAACGAGGACAACCATACCACCATAGCTAGGTTTCTAAGTGGTCTCAAACTTGAGATAAGAAACAAAGTTGAACTTTTAGCTTATAGAGATTTAAATGACTTGATTCAACTTAGCATTAAAGTTGAAAAACAAATTTTGAGAAAACAATCAACATAGTCAACATAGTCAACAAGTCAGCATAGTCGCCGTATGTAGAAGCGGCGTTCTGCAATATACATAATCGGTTATCGCCGAGATGTGTCACCGCCAAGATGAGTCATCGCCCAAGAGAAGGACATCACCTAAGTAAGACGTCGCCCTAGAGTTGGGTGGCGGCCAATGGGACCCTCCGCACATAATGAATGATTGAGTCAAAGGGGCACGTGACAATGCCCACGTGCTCATTAAAGATCTCCAAGGAACGCTGCATGCATGACACGTGAGTAATTAGGGCACCCAAATAGTATGATGGCGCGAGAAATACAGTGCCTAAGTTAGAGCCCAAGTGGCCGCAAGGATATTCATTGTTGTACCGTCCCGTACCCGGGCGTTGACAAAGTCAAGGTCAAAGTCAACGTAAAGGTCAAAGTCAACGTAAGGCGTCGCCTAGGTGGGGTTGACGCCAAGTACAGGCCTCGCCAAGAGAAAGCGTCGCCAAGGTAAGGCGTCGCCTAGCAGGGCGTCGCCGAGATAGGGCGCCGCCCAGCAGGGTGTCGCCAAGATGGAATGACACAAGGGCAAGGTCACCACAGCGCTGCTCCCCGATACCCATGGGTAGGAAAGACCATGGAGGGGGCGACGCCGTGGGAAGGCCCCAAACCCTGGATAACTAGGGAACAGTAATAAAGAGAAGAGAAAGGTGGCTTCAAGGCCATAGAATAATGCCAGTATTGAGCAACCTGCCTCGTGAAGTGCCCCTGCCGTCCAGAAACGCCCTTGGGATAGATACGACCCAAGAGAGGAGTCATGCCCGGGGGCAGCCAGGCACGGGGCACGAGAGGAAGGTAGATACGCTCTCACAGTGAGTGACTAGAGGTTTGGGGGCATGAGTTGGCTCCCAAAAAGTGACCCCTTGCGCAGTTGCACTCCCAGGTAGGAGTACTCACGCGAGGAAACACCCTCAGATAGGGTAACGGTGCTGTGAGGCCCTCCACGTGTACAGCAGCCAAGTCAGGATGGAAACGCCACGTTGCCAGGTGTAAGGTAATTAAGGTTATTTAACACATTTTCCGTTTCGAGCGTTTAAGGTACTGTAAATGCTCCCGCACGTTTCGAACATCTTAAATGTGCTGAGCGTTTTATAATTAAATGCGCTTTAAGGCGCTTTGAATACGGGAAGAGCTGAAATAGCGCTTTGAATGTTGGGAACGGAGTTGGAAGTTTTGGCAAATTTTCCCATAATACACTCCAGTTGCTTGCTCGAAGTCGTGAGGCTACGCACAAGGGACTGAAATAGAGGTTGTTTACCAGAGCAAGAATATACACTTAATACACAATTCTTTTTACCACCTTCAGAGTGCCATACGCGGCGCTCAGATACGGAGGTGCACAGTTTTGGTGTTTCTTGCTGGCTGACTTGAGCGTCGGAGTGCAAACGGCCGCTAGGGCGCCCTTTTGTCCTCTTTTTTTTCAGGAATCCACAGGTAACCAGTGGGAAGGAGTCCCTAGCTGACGGTTGAGGTTACGCACAAAGACGTCACAGGTCAACCGGACGGAACAATTGCACTTCAGATAAGGAAGTCCATGAGCCAGATACGCTAAGATCCTAAGGATAGCGGCGCAAGGACCTTCTCCAAGGAACCCTAGATAATAGCAGCAACACAAAGGTAAACCCTAGTTTTCACCTATATAAAAGGAACGAAGAACCTTAGTAAGGTACGTTTTTACAGTTACACGAGTTTTAACCTAATTCTCATAGTCACACAGAGCACAAACCCTAGTTGTCTTCGCAGCACTCCACAGTGAGCACAAGGCAATTAGGCGACACAATTTTAGCCACACAGTTCCAATCATTGAGATTATCATACAGTTTCTAGTCACTTTGGTGTTTCTCGCTAGCTGACTTGATCGTCAGAGTGCAAACGGCCGCGAGGGCGCCCCTTTGTTCTTCTTTTTCAGGTACTCACAGACAAGGCAGAACGAAGGTGCCCTAGCTCGTTAGGACAAGCCACGCATAAAAACGACCTAAGTCAACCGGTTAGAACATCAGGCGCCCACCGTGGGGCCGAAATAAACATAGGTTCCACCACACAAGTTTTCAATTCCAGTTTTCGAAACCTAGATAAATCGAGAGGATCTCCAGAGAGCCATGACCACCCGACAAACACACGCCAGTAGTGAAGAGATGACCCTGCAACAACTCATGGGTATGGTGCAAGGGCTGCAGGACGCAGTGGCAGCCTCAAAGGTGGAACAGGAGCGCATGCAGGACGCAATGGCAGCCTCAAAGGTGGAGCAGGAGCGCATGCAGGCAGATCTGGCAGCCTCTCAAGCAAGAAACGACGAGCTCCACCACGCCAATGAGGAATTACGCCGTGGATGGCGTGGCAGAGACGAGCCTGAGGCTGCATCCCCACCCAGGGGATTCAGAACACCGTTTTCACAGGCAATTCTGGAGACAGCGATTCCCAGTACGTTCACGGGACCCAAAGCGACCTTCACAGGGGTACAGGATCCCGAGGCACACCTCACGGCGTTCCACACACAGATGTTGCTGGTAGGCGGTTCAGATGCCGTGAAGTGCAAGCTTTTCATGAGCACCTTGACGGGGATGGCTATGGATTGGTTCATCAGCCTCCCAGAGGACCACGTCACGTCCTTTGCCCAACTTTCAAAACTGTTTAGAGAGCAGTATCTAGCCAACAGAACTCCCGCCCCAGTCTCGTACGACCTTTTCGACATCAAACAGCTCCAAGGCGAAACCCTAAAAGAATACATAAGTCGTTTTGGGGCGCAAGTGGTGAAAGTAGGCACCACGGAGGAGACCATGATTGTGTATGCGTTCAGCAAGGGGGTACGTCCCGGATCTTTCAGTAGAACGCTTAACTGCAGTCGCCCCAAAACTTTCGCCGAAATAAGGCGACGAGCGGTAGAGCATATTGCCTCAGAAGGTGAGACATACGAGAAGTGCACGACTGCTGCACCTGCACGGCCCAAGGCACAGATATGTACGCAACCTGTTCGGGTTCACCAAGCCGCCACAGAGAGAAAACACTCAGAAAGGAAGCGCGCCTACGAGCCAAGGAGGACCCAACCTAGGGGTCGAGCAGAGGAAAGGAGAGAAGGAAACAGGCCACCGAGGCACAACTTTGTGATGAACTCAGAGATCTGATTGCGGTGCCCAACATAGCCGACAGGTTGAGGCCACCGATGAAGTTTGACAAGGCGCTGGGACCCCACAGAGAATCATGGTGCGAATTCCACGAGGCATTTGGGCATCATATTAACAATTGCTTGGCGCTGGGTCACCAATTGGATGAACTCGTAAAAAATGGCTTCCTGAAGGACTACTTGGTGGAAAAGCAGACAGGACAACCGTCAGTTTCACAGCCGGTAGTGGCGAGGGACAGCAGCACGAGGTGCCCATCCACGGCGAGGTCCATACCATAGCGGGTGGGTTCTCGGGCGGTGGGTGTACTATGTCACAGCGCAAGAAGTATGCTAGGTCCATAATGTCAGTAGAGGCTTTCGAGGATCATTCGCCCGACGTGGACATCACGTTCACCAAAGAAGACCTCAGGGTCGTTGTGCCCCACGACAACGATCCCATCGTGATCTCACTCGTCACGACGGGAAGGATGGTTCATCGAGCACTGGTCGATCAAGGGAGCTCAGCAGATATGATGTTCTGGTCAACTTTCGAAAAGTTACAGTTGTCCCCAGACCATCTGAGGCTGTATGGAGGCTGCCTATACGGCTTCGCTGGTGACCAAGTGGAGGTCAGGGGATACATTGAGTTAAGAACGACATTCACAGATGGGGCGGTGCCGTGGACAGAGAAGATCAGGTACCTGGTCGTGAATGCCCCCTCAGCATACAACGTCCTGTTAGGAAGGCCAACGCTCAACAGGATAGGAGTTGTGCCCTCCACTAGGCATATGAAGGTCAAACTACCTTCGATGGAAGGGGTGGTCATCACCATCCGCTCTGATCAAAAGGAGGCAAAGAAGTGCTATGAAAACAGCCTCAGAAACAGGCGATCAGTGTGCCATGTAAGCACAACGCCACCCCCTGGTGCAGGTCCCGACCAGGAGGACCGGCGAGTAGGCACAACACTTCCAGTAATCGCCGAGGGGGAAGCGGCGCTGCCAGGTATGGCAAACATCGCAGAGATAGAGGAAGAAGGCGACCGCCCGGAGGCCACCAAGGAGTCAGGAATCGCAAGGGCGGTCATCGCCAGTGAAAGGAGGCCTCAACCGGTCAAGGAGTGGCTTGAGAAGGAGAATGGCGGGAAGACGTTCAAGCTGGGAAAAACCCTAGATGACGAAACGCGGGACCAGATCGCCGAGGTAATAAGTAGGCATCTGGATGCGTTCGCATGGTCCGCCTCAGATATGCCGGGGATTGATCCCGACCTCTTGTCCCATCGTTTGGCAATAGACCCCCAAGTCAATCTAGTCCGTCAAAGAAGGAGGAAGTTCAATGAAGAAAGAAGGCAGGCGATTAGGGAGGAAACACAGAAACTCTTATCCGCACGCCACATCAAGGAAGTGCAGTATCCGGAATGGCTTGCTAATGTTGTGTTGGTAAAGAAGAGCAACGGGAGATGACAAATGTGTGTCGATTTCACAGATCTGAACAAGGCGTGTCCAAAGGATTCCTACCCTTTGCCCAGCATAGATGCCCTGGTAGACAATGCAGCAGGGTGCAAACTGTTAAGTTTCCTGGATGCCTTCTCGGGGTACAACCAGATAAAGAAGCACCCCATGGATGAGGAAAAAACTGCCTTCATGACGGAAAGGTCGTGCTATTGTTACAGGGTGATGCCCTTTGGGCTGAAGAACGCGGGAGCCACGTATCAGAGGCTAATGGATAAAGTGCTCACGCCCATGCTAGGGAGGAACGTACAAGCTTATGTCGACGACATCGTCGTGACATCCCTGGAAAAGAATCGGCACGTTGCCGATCTAGAGGAACTATTCGCTACAATAGCCAAGTACAGGCTGATGCTAAACCCCGAGAAGTGCATTTTCGGCGTAGAAGCGGGAAAATTCTTGGGTTTCCTCCTCACCGAAAGAGGAATCGAGGCGAATCCTGATAAGTGTGCTGCCATCCTGGCAATGAGAAGCCCTGCCACTGTCAAGGAGGTACAACAGCTTACAGGCCGGATGGCCGCTCTGTCACGGTTCGTATCTGCTAGTGGGGAGTGGGGCCACCCGTATTTCCAGTGTCTAAAAAGGAACAACAGGTTCGTCTGGACGAAAGAATGTGAAGATGCTTTCGTAAAACTCAAGGAGTACTTGGCGAACCCGCCGGTTCTGTGCAAACCCCAAGTGGGAACGCCCCTCAAGTTATACTTCGCCGTTACCGAAAGGGCGTTGAGCGCGGTGCTCGTACAAGAACAAGATCAAATTCAGAAACCTATCTATTTTGTCAGTAAGGTGTTACAAGGTCTGGAGGTGAGATACCAAGGCTTGGAGAAAGCGGCGCTGGCGGTCGTGTTTTCAGCGAGAAGGCTACGACATTACTTCTAGAGCTTCGAGGTATGGGTGATGACTGACTTGCCCATCCAAAAGGTTCGAAAGAAACCGGATGTAGCTGGAAGGATGGTAAAATGGGCGGTGGAGTTGTTAGAGTTCGACGTCAAGTACGAACCCTGAGGACCGATTAAAGGGCAAATCTTCGCCGACTTTGTGGTCGAGCTGTCCGCTGAAATGACGCATAATGCCGGAAGTAATGATCGTTGGGTACTCTCGGTTGACGGGTCGTCCAACCAGCTAGGTAGTGGGGCTGGAGTTATTTTGGAAGGACCCAACGGTGTGTTAATAGAACAATCCCTGAGGTTTGCCTTCAAAGCCAGCAATAATCAGGCGGAATATGAGGCATTGATTGTCGGTATCCTTTTGGCAAAGGAAATGGGAGCGAAGGTACTGATGGCCAAGAGCGACTCTTTGTTGATCACTGGGCAGGTGACCGGCGAATTCCAGGCCAAGGATCCACAAATGGCGGCTTACCTAGAGTATGTACAGGAGCTGAGAAGCTCTTTCGCCTTGTTCGAAGTGGTGCACGTACCAAGGGAGCATAATGCCCGAGCTGACTTGCTTGCCAAGCTCGCCAGTTCGGGCAAGGGGGGCAAGCAGAGGACTGTTATACAAGAAACTCTAAAGACACCTCGGGCGTTTGCAGCAGACCACTAGGTTCTTCAAGTTTGCATGTCGACGGAAGGGATAACAAGAAGTCATCGATCGTTAACTCAGGAAACCTTGAGAGCACCGAGATTTAGGGCGCACCCAGTAGAGGAAGCGAAGACAACGTGGGTTTGCGCCGTTTACCAACCAGATACATGGATAACACCATACCAGCGGTACATAGCAGACGGCGTCCTCCCAGTAGATCCGACAGAGGCCAGAAAGATAAAGAAAAGCTCCAGCAAGTTCACCTTAATCGATGGAGAGCTGTATAGGTTTGGATTCACACACCCCCTATTACTATGTGTGCATGGAGAGAAGTGCGTAAGAATTATGACTGAACTCCACGAGGGGATTTGGGGGAGCCACATCGGAGGTCGAGCCCTGGCAACAAGAACTCTCCGCGCGGGCTATTATTGGCCAACCATGAGGGAAGATTGCAAGGAATACGCACAGCGTTGCAACAATGCCAGCAACACGCCGATTGGCACAAAGCGCCCCCAGAAGAGCTAAAGTCAATCTACAGCCCCTGGCCATTTCATACGTGGGGAATCGATATTCTGGGACCTTTTCCATTGGCGATCAGGCAAATGAAGTACTTGGTTGTAGCGATCGAGTACTTCACGAAATGGATTGAAGCGGAACCAGTATCCCAGATCACCGCACACAAGATTCAGAGTTTCGTATGGAAGAACATTGTGTGTCGTTTTGGTGTGCCCAAGCATTTGGTATCAGATAATGGGACCCAGTTTGCAAGTCACCTATTGAAGAAGCTGTGCGAGGATATTGGGACGCAACAGGTTTTTGCTTCCGTCGAGCACCCACAGACGAATGGGCAAGTAGAGTCGGCCAATCGGGTTTTGCTGAGAGGACTGAAGAGGAGGTTGGAGAAGCCAAGGGGTCTTGGGTTGAGGAAGTCCCCCGCATAATATGGGCATATCATACCACCGAACAATCGGGAACTCACGAAACCCCGTTCAGCTTGGTGTATAGGTGCGATGCGATGATCCCAGTCGAAACCCAGGAAATCTCGCCAAGGTTGCAGAACTTCGTGACAGAAGACTCGAACGTCGAAAGAAGAATGAATTTGGATTTGCCGGACGAGGTCAGGGAGGAGGGAAGGATAAAGGCCGAAGCAGTAAAAAGAAGAGTTCAACGTAAGTACAACTCCAGGATGAAATCGAGGCGATTCAGAGATGGCGACCTGGTGATGAGGAAGGCCCACCAGTACGAGATGCAGAATAAGCTGTCGCCCAAGTGTACAGGACCATTCAGAATAACCGAAGCACTCGGAAACAGCGCTTACCGCCTAGAGACACTAGAAGGAGGGGCGATTCCCCGCACTTGGAACGCCACCCATCTCAAGTTTTATTAGAGTTAAAACATTTTCAAGGGCGCACTCTTTTTCTCGAAGAGGGTTTTTTAATGAGGCCACCCAATAAAGAAGGTTTCGAAATTTAAGAAAGTTCCCAAGTTGTTTAAATGTGCACGCTTATCTTTTTAGGTTTTTGAAGAGAGCCCTTCTCGCCCCTACATAGTTTAGTGCAAAAATTGAAAGTTAAAAGTTTTTCAAGTCCTCATCGCCACTCAGCGATCGGAGGCACCAGTATCAAGTTCTAAATCGTCATTGCCAATCGGCAATCGAAGGCACAAGTTAAGTTCTAAGTCTACATCGCCACTCGGCGATTGGAGGTACAAGTTAAGTTCTAAGTTGTCATCGCCACTCGGCGATTGGAGGCACAAGTTAAGTTTTTCAAGTCCTCATCGCGGCTTGGAGATTGGAGGCACCAGTATCAAGTTCTAAGTCCTTCTCGCCCTCGAGCAATGTTGAGGCCAGTTAAATAGTTATCAGATAAATCCTTCTCACCCTCGAGCGAAGCTGAGGTCAGTTAATAGTTATCAGCTAAGTCCTCCTCGCCTTCGAGCGATGTTGAGGCCACAGAACAGATTGAAAGTCCTCAGTGCATCCAGGGGAAGAGAAGATGTAACCCCTGGGCAAAGTAGAGGCACCAGAGAAAGCCCTCCTCACCCTCGAGTGAGTTCAGGCAAGAACAGATTGCAAGTCCTCAGTGCATCCAGGGGAAGAGGAAGTGGAACCCATGGGCAAAGTTGAGGCACAAGAGAAAGTCCTCCTCACCTTTGAGTGAGTTCAGGCGAGAACAGATTGTGAGACCCCTTCGCTTAAGCAAATTGAGACAAGTTTGAAAGTTCCCGGTGCAGAGCCAGGCCAGCAAAGAGATTTCAGACACTAAGAATAACCCATGCCCACAGAGTTAAGCACCAGTCGGCGCTGAGTTGATTTCTTTAAGCAAGAGTTAGTCGGTTATATCAGATCGGACGATTACATGATAGATAGAGGCGAAATCATGCGCGTATATTAAAGTAGTTTTTACAAATAGGTTCATTACACATAAACCAAGGTCGAATATATAAGTATTTCAGAATGTTTCAAAACAAAATGGCAAGTGGAAATGTTAATCTGAAGGTACAATTTTGCCGTCTACCACTTTGTGGCAAATCGAGAACTGAAAGAGGTCTAAGTCGGGGTAAGCACAAGCGAACTGCTCCAAGGCCGCGCCAAACCCGAAAGTCAGAACGTTTGCAGCGCTGAGGTCGAGTTCTTCAATTTGTTTCTTCAGCTTTTCGTTCTCCTCAAGCACCTGGGCAAGTTTTGCTGCAGAATCGTCCAGCTCCTTATCTTTCTCGCTCAGTTCCTTGGCCTTTTGGTCCTTGTCGGCTTTGATTTTGCCCAGCAGATCCTCCCTCTCAATTGACTTGGCCTCGAGCTCATCCACGTAGGCCTTTTTAGCCTTGAGGGTCTCCTCCAGATCCGCTATCTTTTCTCGCTGAGGCACGAGCCTGCTTTCGAGTTTAGCGACCTCTAAGAGTTTGTCGTTGAGCTTTTTGTGTAGCTCAGAGCTATTTTTGCATTCGTTCCGCAGCTCGTCCTTCAGAGCGTTCTCTAACCGCGAAAACTCCAATCCCCGCATCGTGATGTCACGCTTAAGTTGTTGGACTTGGTCCTTCGCAGCACCAGCTTCGGATTCATACTGGTTCAAGGAGTCCCTTAGAGCCTCGCCCATCATCTGGTAAAGACGCTTCTCTATGCATTCAGTAGTTATAACGCTAAGGTAAGCGACATCGGTTTTCAAGACCTCCTCGACAGGGGCTGGAAGAGCAGGGATTGGGAGAGGGGTCGAGGGTTGGTTCTCGCCACCACCCTCATAAGTGTGGACGACCAAGGAAGTACTTTTATTGTCTTTTATTGTTTCTTGCTTTAGTGTCATATAATTTTCAGAATTGATATTGATCCTTTGTGCATTTTCTTTTTAGAATTGAGTTCATACTTGTATTCTAGACCTATACAAGTTCCAATACATCATTTTCCATTATGTCTTTGCTAGTTCATAATTCTGTTTTCATTCCTAAATAGGTTCCTCTGTTTTCTTACAAACGTGCTACTGTTTTCAATTTACTGCAATTAACTGGCTCACTGGAAAATTGTGAAAATTTGGATTTACATTCTTCAAAGTGTTAAAAAAGCATAGCAAAAAGAAGTACAAAAAAATTCCAAGTACACAAAAAATGATAAATAAAATACGAAAAGTGTACATTACTGCCGAAAAAAAGACGGTAATTGGGCAGAAATTTTGAAAAATTTATTTCTCTCAATTGGCTTACTGTTTTTAGTTCGTTCCAGTGCCATTATTGAGTTGAGACATTGAAGTTTGTGTGGTTAATTTTTCACATTCCAGTTCGCTTTCAATTGTTCCAGTTAAATCTGTAAACATAGCACAGTTTGCATACAACATTGTTTTCTTGTAGTTCTGTTTTTGTTTTTTAAATCTACTCTAGTACTTTTCTCTAGGACTCTTTTGGTGTGCCTTCTTTCCTCATTGAGTTCTTTATTTTCTTGCTTGTCTTTCATTCTTTAATCTTTGATTTTGTCTTACATATAGTATTCCTTTTGTCATTACCTTTCTTTGCTTATACCTTTTCTTGTTTGTCTTTATTGTTTCATTGGTTTTGTGGTGGTTGCCTTTGAGATTGGTGTGCTTGCTTTGACATCTTTCATTTGAGGATTCCAAGACCTCAAGATCAGATTGGTGCAAGGACATTATTTCTTTGAGAGTGACCTCTTTTTCTGCCTCAATTCACTTCGGCATTTTGCTTAAAACACTCACTGTTTTTGCTAATTTTGTTTCTTAACTTGTTTGCTGTTTTTGTGTGTTTGCTGTTTTTAATTACAAATGGCTGGATTTTCAAGTGATGCATCATACAAGCAGAATTCTCCTTCCAAAGCTTCAATCCTTGGTGAATTACATGAAGCACAAAGAACTATTAGACGCTTGGAAGAGAAAATGCAAAAGATGGAGGTCCAACAAGCTAGACCATCTCCTTCTATCCATGATGGGCATCATTCACATAGACCTTCAAAAAGAGGTTCTTACAATGACATAGGCCGTGAAGAGGACCATAGGAGAAGGAGAACTCCACCCCAATTCCTTGGACATAGACATCACAACCAAGGGGAGAGACCTCACTATGGCAATGGCTACTACCAAGATGCAAAGGCTAGGCTACCTTCGGTCAAGCTTCCTTGTTTCAATGGCTCAAGTGATCCTAATGTATATTTAGATTGGGAGGCTAAGTGTGAACAAATATTTGAGATCCATGAGATCCAAGATGAGCATAAGCTTAAGCTAGCCACCTTAGAGTTTAGTGATTATGCCATGAAATGGTGGCATGGAATTGTAAAGGACATTATCTATCACAAGGGTCCTCCCGTGGACTCTTGGAACTCTTTAAAGGATCAAATGCACGCTAGATTTGTGCCCCCACATTTTAGGAAAGACCTCATGTTGAGACTCCAAGGGTTTCAACAAGGCACGCTAAATGTGGATGAATATTATAAAGAGCTAGAAACGCTTGTGCTTAAAATTGAATTAGAGGAAAGTGAGGAAGCTATGATTGCTAGGTTTGTGAGTGGTCTTAGGAAGGATATTCAAGACATTGTTGAATTACAAGAGTATTCATCATTGGGCTCTTTAGTTCATCTTGCAATGAAGGTGGAAGCCCAACTTGCAAAGAAAAATATTTTTAAAAATATTCCCAAAGATGATTACTACAACAATTCTTGGAAGAACAAAAAGCCTTTTTCAAAATTTCCTTCCAAAGATTCTTCTTTCAAACCCAAGGATCCTACGCCATCTACTTCTAGGCCTAAATCCCCAATAAAATCATCTAGTCAAAAGTGTTTTAAATGTTTGGGATATGGTCACATTGCTGCTCATTGCCCTTCTAAACGAAGTATGTACATGCATGAAGGTATTGTAGTTAGTGAGCATGATTCCAATTCACCTAGGCATTCTTCACCTTCTATACCATCAAGTGAAAATGAGAGTGAAAGTCCTTGTGAAGGTGACTTATTGATGGTAAGACGTATGTTGGGCACAATTCCAAAATCTTTGAATGATACTCAAAGAGAAAATATTTTTCACACCCGATGTCTTATCAACAACAAGTTATGTTCCTTGATTATTGATGGGGGAAGTTGCACTAATGTGGCTAGTACAAGAGTTGTGGAGAAGTTAGCCTTACCCACTATCTCTCATACCAAGCCCTACAAATTACAATGGCTTAGTGAAGTAGGTGAAATCATGGTGAATAAACAAGTCCTCATTAACTTTGCAATAGAAAAGTATAAAGATGAGGTTTTATGTGATGTTGTGCCCATGGAAGCATCTCATCTTCTTTTAGGAAGGCCTTGGCAATATGATAGACATGTTTTACATGATGGCCTATCCAATACAATGTCTTTTTCCTTCCTAGGGCGCAAGGTTATATTAAAACCCCTCTCTCCCAAAGAGGTTCATGAGGACCAAATAAAAATGAAAACTAAAAGAGAAAATGAGAAAGAAAAAGAAGTAAGTACTACACCGAGTCACACCATTTTCTCCTCTAAATCCATCATGTTGACTCGTGCTATACCTCAAATGGACCCTCCAAGGTCTTCTTCTTCTTTATCCTTTTCATTACCCAAGGTTCCTATTTCAACACCACCTTGGTTAAAATATGTTAGGGATGATTTTTTCATACCTCCTAATGGGTTTTACCATTTAAGAGGTCTTTTTCCAAAAAACATCCTTGGTCGATTTATAGGACATCCTTTTCCAAATTTTTCCAACTTGGTCGATTTATAGGACATCCTTTTCTGCAATCCCTTTGGTTCCATCTGCTAAGTCATGTCTTCCTTTTTCTTACACTTTTGATTGTAAAAGTAAACTGACTTTGTTATATGCAGGGATTCAGAATTCGTGGACGAATTCTCTCCAACTCGGGGAGTATGATGAGAGTCAAGTAAAGGAGGTTTTTATTAATGAAGGAAGAGGCAATTCACCATCACACTTGAAGTTCTTCCTTCTAGTCTTCTCAAAATTAAAAGAAGACATAAAATAAAGAGAGGCCCAAGCCCAAAGCCCAAGCCCAAACCCAAGTCCATCCTATGAAGGGCAAGGCCAAGTATAAAATAATAAAGAATATTGTTGAAGGTGCTTAGAGGGAAACATTAAAAACCTCTATTGTTAAAGCATCTTTTAGTCTTTAGTTAAGAGTCTTGGGGGGGGGGAGTTAGTAGATAGGTGTAGGAGTAAATAAGGAGGTGCCAAAGTGAGAGAAGGGATCACACCTTCCTCATGCTTTGTTTTAGGCGCAAATTTTAGAAGCTTTTTAGGAGGGAGTTTTTTGAATTTGTGTAGCTTACATTTCAGCACCTTAGGCTATAAATAGAGGTGCTCTCTTTGTAAATTTTAGATTGGAATTAATCTAAGAAAACTCTACTCAAATTTTGAGTGAACTTTGGAGAGCTTTGAGCCTTCTTCTCTAGTCTTATCTTGATGGATCAATGGAGTCCTCAAGTGGCGGCATCACTCTCATCTAGGAACATTCCACACTTCTAGTGGCGAGATCATCCATCCTCCTTCCATCTTCATGAGCATTTCTTCTCTCCTTCCTTTCTCCTCTTTCTATTGTTTGTGTTAGCTTGTGTTCTTGAGTTTTGGTTAGATGTTCTTGTTGTTTTTATGAGTTTTTTGGTTCGGCAGTTTTATAATTCTGTCCATTCATCTTGTTCCTTTGCTTTTCTTGCTCATTTGTTCAGTTCAATTTGACTACAATTGGTTCATCCAAATGAGTTTGGGATTTGGTACTAGTTTTTGGTGAGTTCTTGTCTTAGAACAATGATCCAACTCTAAGAAAAGTGCCTCTATAATGTCCAACTCAAGGTGATTCCTAAGAAGGTCAAGAACCTTTCTCTATATGGCTAGTGGAATCACATCAATTCTGCTCGCTCGGGGGATCTCCCGGGACCTCTCGTGTCGCCACCACCACTGCCAACCTCCGCCGCTACTGCTGAAGGTGGGGGGGCCAGCTCTCGACCAAGCGGCTCTGGAGCAACCAATGAGAACTTCAGCCGGGTCATCGCTCTGGTTCGACAGCTCATTCGCAGCCGGGAGCTCATCGAGTGGAACGGGGAGGAGGTGGACATGCATCTGGCGAAGCAGATAGTGCTTTCCCTGGAGTTCTCCACCCAGCACCGCTAGCAGCTAATCATGGAGAAAAGGATTAAGGAGCTTGAGCATGACAAGGAGTCACTGCAAAGTGACTTTGAGGCCGCCCAAGGATCCGTGGAGCTGATGAGGGGTATGGTGGAGAAAGCCAGGGGAGAGTACCTAGCGCAGGTCCAAGAGACCATCAAGACTGAGATCTTAATGGGGCAAGCGATCAATGTCTTGGACTGCGAGTTGCGGGGCAAGGTGACCCACCTGGAGGCCGAGACTTCCTCCCTGCCCAAACTGAACTCACAACTCGCGGGGGATCTCGAGTCTGCCAGGGAAATGGCCACTACTGGGGAGAAGAAGCTTGAGGAGGTGGTGGCCAAACTGTTTGAGGCAAAGGGCCAATTGGAGGAAGCTGCTTCTTCCATTGCTTCCCTTACCACCGAGAAGAATGCTGCAGAGGCCTCCAAGCAAAAGCTCGAAGTGGAGAAAGCTGACCTTATGGGCGTGGGTGCTGAAGCCCTTGCCGATGGGTTCGAGCTGGCCCTCAAGCAGATCAAATTCGTTCTTCCGGATCTGGACCTCTCCCAGTTCAGCATCTATCACGAAGTGGTAGATGGGAAACTCATCCCTCCTCCTTGAGTTCTTCCTCTTTTTGTAATTTTACACCTTTGCACCATTTCTTGCACTGGGAACTTGTATAAACCATTTGTTGCGTAATATATACTAGTTTCAGCCGCATACCTTTCTCTTCGTATTTTCTTAAGCTTTGTCTTTCTCTTTGCACACGACTAACTGTTAACTACCTTAGGTTTAGCGCGATCTGGTACTCTTTGATCTTGGCCTTTACTTGATCACGACTAGCTACTCCCTTAGCTTTATACTTAACAGTTCTTATGCATAGCTTTGTACTATATGACTGACTAGGCGTAGTCTGTCTGCCTCAGCTTGTTGTGTGAGAATTTGTTTGGAAAAGTTTCCTCCGACAACTCATCAGTCGTCGTTCTTCGGGCAGTGTACCCACCGACAACTAATCAGTCTTCGTACTTCACTTTGCTTCTCTGTCGCTCTAGTGCTAAGTGCGTAGAGGACATCGGTCGTCAGAGGTGATACCTTGTTCGGCGAAACTTGCTCAACTGCGTGAACTCAGCAATACTTGAACTTGACCCTCCATGTACTGCTTTTAACTCGAGCGAATTGTTTAGCCTTATAACAAACTTGGCAAACTGTTAACTCAAAGTAAACTTGAGCAACTATCAACTCTTCGGCGATGACGTTCAATGAAACTTGTGAACTTAAGGCAACAAACCTTAACATGAAATCACTTACTAGGCAGCAGGTTTTGACTCAAACTAGTATTAAAATACAGTTTACCTGATCTGCCAAGTGAAGTCCCCCCTACTTCTGTCATCGCCCGGAACTCTTCTGATCTGGTACTCGCCGCACAACCCGTTCACTGTCTCAACTTTCACGCCATAAGGTTCTGGCGACGTTACCTTTCTTCTTTTCCTGACCTGATCATTGTTCCCTCATCTGGGGATAGAGGCGCCTTTCGGATCCTTCTCTACCTCCCTGAGTTTCAGAACAATGATCTAGTCTTACTGGGTCAACGTTGACGTTTCACTTAAAGGGGGAAAGGCACTTTCCTTCCCTTCCGACCATCTAAGGTCACAAACACCCCTGACCTTTCAGCTCATTTTGCCTGAACTCGCTCAACGGCGAGAAGGACTTTATCTGGTGCCTCTACTTTGCCCAGGGTTTACATCTCCTCTACCCTGGATGCACTGAGGACTTTTTAATCTTGCCTCTATCTGCTGGTGCAGAGAGGTCTTTTAATCTGATCTCGCCTGCACTCGCACAAAGTCGAGGAGGACTGTATCTGGTGCCTCTACTTTGCCCAGGGGTTACATCTCCTCTTCCCTGGACGCACTGAGGACTTTTAATCTTGCCTCTATCTGCTGGTGCAGAGAGGTCTTTTTAATCTGATCTCGCCTGCACTCGCACAAAGTCGAGGAGGACTTTATCTGGTGCCTCTACTTTGCCCAGGGGTTACATCTCCTCTTCCCTGGACGCACTAAGGACTTTTAATCTTGCCTCTATCTGCTGGTGCAGAGAGGTCTTTTTAATCTGATCTCGCCTGCGCGAGGGCGTTGAGGTCTTTAATCATTGCTGGTGCCTCCGATCGCCGAAAGACGATGAGGACTTTAAAACTTTAACTGTGCAGCCGACCGTCGAAGAGCGATGGGGACTTTTAAACTTTTAACTGAGAGCATGCAATACGATTTTACTGTTGCCCTAGATCAAATACGAATAATAAGGCCTTTTTCCTAAAACTCTCGAAGCCATAAGCATGCAAACATAGAAGCTTTAAACTTTGAAAAACTCTTCTTTATTGGGTGGCCTCATTAAAAACCCTCCTTAGGAAAAAAGAGTGCCCCCTTGAAATTGTTTTAACAGAAACTATTCGAATCTCTTCATATTCGTCTTTACTTACAAGGCTTTAACTGTAATACGACTTGAGATGTGTTGTGTTCCAAGTGCGAGGAATCGCCCCTCCTTCTAACGTCTCCAAGCGGTAGGCGTCATTCCCGAGCGCCTCGGTTATTCTGAACGGTCCCGTCCACTTGGGCGATAACTTGTTCTGCATCTCATACTGATGGGCCTTCCTCATCACCAGGTCGCCGCTTCTAAACTGCCTTGACGTTACCTTAGAGTTGTACCTTCGCTCAACTCTTCTCTTTACCGCTTCGGCTTTCACTCTCGCCTCCTCCTTGACCTCATCCAGCAAATCCAGATTCATTCTTCTTTCTTCGTTCGAATCTTCCGCCACGAAGTTCTAGAATCTCGGCGAGCTTTCCTGGATTTCGACTGGAATCATCGCATCACATCCGTAAACCAGACTAAAGGGGGTCTCGTGGGTTCCAGACTGCTCAGTGGTATGGTATGCCCAAACTATGCGGGGTACCTCCTCAGCCCACGATCCCTTAGCTTTCTCTAATCTTCTCTTTAAAACTCTCAGCAGCACCCGATTGGCAGACTCCACTTGGCCATTCGTCTGTGGGTGCTCGACAGATGCAGACACATGTTGTATCCCCACCTCTTCGCGTAGCTTTTACAAGAGGTGACTTGCAAACTGAGTTCCATTGTCTGACACCAAGCGTTTGGGCACACCAAACCGGCACACTATGTTCTTCCATACAAAGCTCTCGACCTTGTGTGCGGTGATCTGGGCCACTGGCTCCGCTTCGATCCACTTGGTGAAGTATTCGATCGCCACCACCAAGTACTTCATCTGCCTGATCGCCAATGGGAAGGGTCCCAGAATGTCAATTCCCCAAGTATGGAACGGCCAGGGGCTGTAAATCGACTTCAGCTATTCTGGGGGCGCCTTGTGCCAATCGGCGTGCTGCTGGCATTGCTTGCAATGCTGGGTGTATCTCTTGCAATCTTCCCTCATCGTGGGCCAGTAATAGCCCGCACGGATAGTCCTTGTCGCCAGCGATCGACCTCCTATGTGGCTCCCGCAAATTCCCTCATGGAGCTCAGCCATAATCCTCGTGCACTTCTCTCCATGTATGCATACAAGAAGAAGGTGCGTGAATCCAAACCTGTTCAGCTCGCCGTCAATAAGGGTAAACTTGCTGGAGCTCTTCTTTATTTTTCTGGCCTCAGCTGAGTCCACTGGAAGCACACCATCCGCTAAATAACGTTGGTAAGGCGTTATCCACGTGTCTGGCTCGTGGACAGCGCAAATCTGCATCGGTCTTGCCCCTTCTTCTGCTGGGCACGCTCTGACCCTCGGCGCCCTCAGAGTTTCCTGCATTAGGGACCTATGACTTCTCGCCGGTCTTCCCATTGATCTACAAACATGGAGAACTTGGTGGTCTGCCACGAATGCTCGAGGCGCTTTCAAAGTTTCTTGAATGACAGTCTTCTGCCTACCCCCCTTGCCCGAACTGGCGAGCTTAGCTAGCAAGTCAGCTCGGGCATTCTGTTCTCTTGGCACGTGCACCACTTCAAACGAAGCGAAAGATCTTCTTAGCTCCTGCACGTACTCCAAGTAGGCTGCCATCTGCGGGTCCTTGGCTTGGAACTCGCCAGTTACCTGTCCCGTGACCAACAGCGAGTCGCTCTTGGCCATCAGCACTCTCGCCCCCATTCCCTTGGCCAGCAAGATTCCAGCGATCAAAGCCTCATATTCTGCTTGGTTGTTGCTTGCTTTGAAAGCGAACCTCAATGACTGCTCTATCAACACTCCGTTGGGCCCTTCCAAGATGACCCCAGGCCCGCTGCCCAGCTGGTTGGACGACCCATCAACAGAGAGTACCCAGCGAAAGTCACCCTCGGCGTTTGGTGCCACCTCGGAGGACAATTCGACCACGAAATCGGCGAAGACTTGCCCTTTGATCGATCCCCGGGGTTCATACTCGATGTCGAACTCCGAAAGCTCGACCGCCCACTTCACCATCCTTCCAGCCACATCGGGCTTCTTCAAAACCTTCTAGATCGGCAGATCAGTCATCACCAGTACCGTGAAGCTCTGGAAGTAATGGCGCAATCTCCTCACCGAGAATACAACCGCTAATGCCGTCTTTTCCAGGGCCTAGTACCTTACCTCCGGGCCTGGTACCTTACCTTCGGGCCTTGCAGCACCTTGCTAACGAAATATATAGGCCTTTGGGTCTGGTCCCGATCCTGCACTAGCACTGCGCTGATCGCCCTCTCAGTTATGGCAAAGTACAGCCTGAGGGGTGTTATGTCTTGGGGCTTGCACAGAATTGGAGGGCTCGCCAAATATTCCTTGAGCTTTGATCCTGCCTGTTGACCAAAACGCTGGAGCTTTGCCTCGTCAAACTTGGATCGACGTATGCGCCGTGTTTGCCTCCGTCCTTCACCGCGATCCACCTCAAGAACCTGCAAAAGATGAAACGGCGCCGCTGCGGCCGATCGTGCTCCAATGCCCAAGTCAGTGACTGAACCACCAATTACTCAAGAGTAAGACTCAAGAACTCTAAGGAACCGTGACCAGTTCTCTCTTAGTATACTCAAGACTCGCAAGCGTAAAGAAACAATCTGAACGTGCGTACCTCAAAAGTTTGTTGAGAACTCTTATATACCTGGGCACTTTCTCTCTCCTGGCAGTTACACATCTGGACACGTGGCTCGCATCCAGCTGTACACGTGCCTTCATCTGGAGCATCCTTGACTTGGGCGCTACTTCTGACTCTTCTTTTGGCTAAGTTACTTATGCATGGTATACACAGTGCATAGATGCCCTGGAGCGCGATCTCTTCTAGATGGCGAGTTCGGGTGCCTTCGTACACACATTCCCTGTGGTCTCGCCGGCCGCCTTCATAATCTGCGTTACCTGCTTCACCGTGTATGTTCAAGTGTGCTATCTCCTGAGCTTCATCCTCTGGCCAGCTGGGAAATGACCATCTGCCTTCATCTTCGGCGATGTCCTTGTTTCGGCAATCTCTAATCACTTGGTCGCCTGGATTCACATCTGGCGACTTCATCTTCAACTCGGTGACCGCCGGTTTAGGTATGGTGGAGATCGGAGCACGCCAACTTAAAAACTGGCGACTACGCAAACCCCCCGACCTCCTTCCCTTCTGCCAACCAGGTGTCCCATCCAACACGCCTATATCATAGCTCGACGCCACATCATCACTTCTGACTACCAGGGCGGTACACAAGCCCCCCAGTCTTAAGCGAAGACTTGTCCAGCGAAAAGACTAAAGGAGTCACGTCAATACCGATCTACGTGGCGCTGGCGCAGAATTCCAAACGTTTGTACTTTCTGTTTTCCGGACGCTTCACCAAACATTCTTCCAATCGCTCGACACGTGGCCTCATCAACGGTTGCCTTCAGTTGTCGTTTGCGCTTCCAAAACCCATTCGAAAAACCCTTAAACCCATTTCACTTCTACTGTTCCATCACTTCTTTGCTTTCTCAAACGCTTCAAGCTTCTTCTGCAAAAACCCACGACGCTCTTCAACCTTCTGGATTCTCAACTTCCTTCATCGTTCTTCCGATCATAAAAAGGTACTCCCTTTACTTCTTCTGCTGATATTTCCTGCATTTTAACCGATTCGCAACATCCATTAACTGTCTGGTGCATACGTTGTGGGCTGTTTCTTCTATTTCTCCTTTCTCGTAACTTAGGGCTTCGTCTTCGTTACAACGAACCTTCGTTCGTTCATTTTTCACCCTTCTTTCACGATCGAGTCAGCCTCTGCGAACCCTGATCACCTTTCCTTTTCTTTTTCCCTTGCAGTTTCCGCGATGGCTCGAACAAAGACCACCGCGAATCCTCCTCCCTCGTCACGAAACCCTTCATCTCAAGCTCACAACTCACCACGAGCACCTGGTGCTTCTTCTTCCCAGGCTGAGAGGCCTGCAACCTCCCGCCCTAACCTGGCTCAGGCTACTCCACCAATCGTCGGAGGAGCCTCCATTCCTTCCCCAGACTTCAAAAAGCTATACCCTTGGGCCAGCTCGGCACTGCTTAAAGAAACGTCTTCGATAAACTCTGAAACGGCGGTACTCCGACTAAGGAAAGGGGATCAGTCGGATCTTTCCTTTCACAAGGAGCATGATAACAAGGTGATCGTGCTGCCTTGCCACCCTGAGGAGCCGATCTGTGCTGACGACAAAGTGAGCAGTGGCGAGTCGTTCTGCTTCCTCTACACAACGTTATTCAAGAAGGTGAAGCTCTGACTTCCCTTCACCCGTTTCGAGCGAGAGCTGCTAACCGAGCTCGATATCGCCCCCGCCCAGCTTCATCCCAACAGCTGGGCGTTCGTAAGGGCGTTCCAGATCATGTGCGCACATCTGGGGCTGCCAGCGTCAGTGGACGTTTTTCTTTTTCTTTTTGAAGCCAAACACCCGGGAGATCGCATGTGGGTGAGTCTGAACGGGATTGCTGGGAGGTCGATCCTCTCTATCTTCCAGCAATCCTACAAGGATTGGAAGGGCAAATTTGTCCAAGTACGCCAAAACGACCAGGATGCCTCGATGCTCGACGGGTTTCCCTTGTACTGGGTAAACAAGGGAAACAAAGACGCCAAGGGAAACTTCAGGAGGCCAAGAAGTCCTGACAGCATGGGTGCTTTGGACAAGGATTTGTGCCTCTTCTGGAAGAGCGTGGCAGGCGCCAATATCACCTTCCTCACCACTGCGCTCATTTCCTTCGAGTTCTTCGAAGATCAACTCGAAGTTCGCATAGGTTAGAGCTCACCTCAGTGTCTAAATCATTTACTCTTGGCGATACTTCTGCTAACTGTTTATGGGCATCTTGTCTGTTGTGCACAAGACTTTGGTTTTATTTTCTGCACCACTTATCTGCTTTTGTTGCATACTGACTTATGTGTTTATCTTTCTCTCTGAGCTAACCTATGTACCTTTGTATCATGCAGACGGTATGTTGGGCAAGGGAAAACTGGCAGAATTGAGGGCGCTCGCCCGAGCCCATGGGTTGGCGTCGGGTTCCCAGACCGTGCCAAATTCAGTGGTGGAGATCGCCGCTGCTCAGGGCAGATCGCCCCCTAAAGGCCCAACTCCTTCAGAGGCCCAGCCCGCCCAACAGCGCAAGAAGCTCATCCTCAGGAAGCCAAAGAGGAAAACCCCTCAGGTGGTCCAAGAGGATGACGAAGAACACGATGAGGCGACTGAAGATGGCCTTATCACCAAGAGGAAGAGGGTGGCGCCTTCTTCACCATCTGCTCCACCTCCTCTTCCAACATCAACACCACCTTCCACACCAGCTCCACCTCCCACACTGCTTCCTGCTCCAGCTCCCACCTCGCCAGTCCAAGCAGTTCCTCTGGCATCTGCGCTTCCTGTGGTTGAGGCTGCCGAGCCCAACTTTATGGAGAACCCCCCGAGCGCCTCCACACCCTATGTATCAGCTGGAGGGGGTCCTCCTTCAAACGCCTCAACCGCAAATGCTGCACCAGGCGGGGATGAAGGTGCTCACAACTCGCCTATCCTCATCACCGAATCCCCGACGTCGCCACCACGCCAAGAAGCACCCATTCAACAACCAACTCAAGAAGGTGGTGGCGAGAACCAACAACAAGCTCCCCTGGTGCCCCCACGAGCAAACCTCTTCCTTAAGGTAAAAAGGGTGTGGGAACCCTTCTCAGCGAAACTGAAGATGATGGCGGAGGACTTCCCCTCCATCATATCCAAAGTTGTGGAGAGTTCCAGCAAGAAGCTCCAAGATGACATCTCCGTGCTCCAAGAGGAGAATCGCACAATCAGGATCGAGGCGGAGAAGTTATACTGCAATCTCATGCTCGCGGAGATCGATCACTCCCGAGTGGAGGATGCTATGAGCATCGAGCTCCGGGAGGCACGCAAGGAGGCCACCGATCTACGCCATAAGGTGCAGCTCTTAGCTCAAGAGAAGATCGAGCTGGAGAGCAAGCTGGTACCATATTGCGCCAAAGTGGCTGACCTGGAGGCGTTGATCAAAGCAGATGCCGCCAAGGTAAAAAACCTCGAGAAAAGGTCAGCCAATCGGGAGGTCTTTTTGGGAAAAGTCGAAAAGGAGAGAGACGACACCATGGCTAAACTCGCCGAAGCCAACGAGGAAAATGAGAAGATCACCACAAAGCTGGTCCAGGCGCAGGCGGAATCCAATAAGGTTACTGAAGACCTTCTTCAAGCCCGGGAAACAATTGAAGAACTCAAGAAACAAGCTGACGAGCTGAAGCAGCAGAACGAGGGGCTCAAGAAGTAGATTGAAGAACTTGAGCTGAGCTCCGCCCAGATTCTCGCTGCTGGATTCGACGCTGCCTTGGAACAATTCGCCTGCCTGTATCCTGACTTGGATCTCTCCATGGTGTCGCTGAACAACGAGGTGGTGGATGGGAAGATTGTTCCCTTCATCACTTACTCATCTGTCTTTCTCTTACCCAATTTACTTGTAATAAAATTTTCCCTTTTCTGCTCATGTATCTTGAACTAATCATACTTTATTATAAAGTCTTCTTCTTACAACTTCTCTATCTGCCTTATCTCTCCTCGTATAATTCACTCCAACGAAATTAACTTAGTAACTCCGCGAGCGCGATTGTGTACTTAACTGACTTGAACCACTGACTTTCGAACAATAACATTCTAACAACTTGTAACCTCAATGAACCTTAGCGCGAAATCGCTCTTCAAATAACGAACTTCAACCCAACTAATGGCTTAAGACACCGCTCATCTGATCTGCCCTTCCAAAACGGGCCTTGGCTTTCTCGCCATTGTCTGAATTTCTCCTGGTCGCCAAAGACTCTTGGCGATACCAGCTTCCTCTTGCCTTCACAACTTTGGTCATTGTTCCTTTATCTAGGGGTAGAGGCGCCTTTCGGATCCTTCTCTACCTCTCTGAGCTTCAGAACAAGGGACCGGGTGGCTAGGCGTTCTCTTCGAACCTACCTTAGCCACCCTCCGAACTTCTTCCACCCTTTACACCATACCTGAACTCGTTCGAGACGAGAAGGATTTTATCTTACCTGAACTCGCTCATCGGCGAGAAGGTCTTTAACTCGCCTGAACTCGCTCGTCGGCGAGAAGGTCTTTAACTCGCCTGAACTCGCTCGTCGGCGAGAAGGTCTTTAACTCGCCTGAACTCGATCGTCGGCGAGAAGGTCTTTAACTCGCCTGAACTCGCTCGTCGGCGAGAAGGTCTTTAACTCATGCCTCTACATTGCCCCAGGGGTTACATCTTCTCTCCCCCAGAAACACTGAGGACTTTTTTGCTGGTGCCTCTACATTGCCCCAGAGGCTACATCTTCTCTCCTCTGGAAACACTGAGGACTTTTTACTGGTGCCTCTACATTGCCCCAAAGGCTACATCTTCTCTCCTCTGGAAACACTGAGGACTTTTTACTCTTCCTCGCCTGCACTCGCTCGACGGCGAGGAGGTCTTTATCTCGCCTCAGGACGCGCGAGGGTGTTGAGGTCTTTTAACTGGTGCCTCCGATCGCCGAAAAACGATGAGGACTTTAACTTTAACTGCTGCCTCCGATTGCCGAAAGACGATGAGGACTTTAACTTTAACTGATGCCGCCAATCGCCGAAAGACGATGGGGACTTAGAAACCTTTTAGAAAGAATGCAACATAACTTCAACTTGCCTTAAATCACATATAAGTGACAAGGTCTTTCTTCAAAACTTTCGGAAAACAACACGCATGCAATCTAAAACACTTTAAACTTTGAAAACTTTTCTTTATTGGGTGGCCTCATTAAAAACCCTCCTTAGGGAAAAAAGATTGCCCCCTCCAAACTGTTTTAACAGAAACATTGTAATATAACTTCGTGTTTGTCTTTACTTACAAAGTTCTTAACTGTAATATACCTTGAGGTGCGTGGCGTTCCAAGTGTGAGGAATCGCCCCTCCTTCCAAAGTTTCTAAACAGTAGGCGCCGTTCCCGAGTGCCTCGGTTATTCTGAACGGCCCCGTCCACTTAGGCGACAGCTTGTTCTCCATCTCGTATTGGTGAGCCTTCCTCATCACCAGGTCGCCTTGATGTGATTCCACTAGCCATATAGAGAATTATTCTTGACATTCTTAGGAATCACCTTGAGCTGGACATTATAGAGGCACTTTTCTTAGAGTTGGATCATTGTTCTAAGACAAGAACTCACCAAAAACTAGTACCAAATCCCAAACTCATTTGGATGTTCCACATATTGTCAAATTGAATCAACAAAAAGAGGTGAAACTAAAAGGAACCGAACAGAATTGAAGAAGAACACAATTGAACCGAACAAAAGTTAAATTAAAAGGCAAGAACAGAAAATACTTGCTGGAAAATTAGAATAACCGAACCAAAAAACTCAAGAACACAAGACAACATGAACAATTGAAAGAGAAGGAAGGAAGGAGAAGAGAATGCTCATGAAGATGGAAGAATGATGGATGATCTCGCCACTAGAAGTGTGGAATGCTCCTAGAAGAGAGTGATGCAGCCACTTGAGGACTCCATTGATCCATCAAGATAAGAATAGAGAAGAAGGCTCCAAAAGCTCTCCAAAGTTCACTCAAAATTTGAGTAGAGTTTTCTTAGATTAATTCCAATCTGAATTTTACAAAGGAAGCACCTCTATTTATAGCCTAAGGTGCTGAAAAATAGGTGGGAAATTTCAAATAAACTCATTTGAAATTCCCACCAAAAACAAGTCACATGGGAGGTGTGACCTTTTTCTAATATGACACCTCCCAAAAACTACACCTACACCACTCTCCTAAGTCACATGGGTAATGTGACTTTATTTTACATTTTCACACTCCTTTATTTAATAACCACACCTCCTAAAACTATACAAGAGTATTTCAAAGCTTGGCCTTGCCCCTCATGGGATGGACTTGGGCTCTTTGGGCTTTAGCCTTCTTGGGCTTGGGCTTGGGCTTTGGGCTTGGGCCTCATCTTTATTTTATGTCTTCTTTTAATTTTGAGAAGACTAGAAGGAAGAACTTCAAATGTGAGGGTGGATGTCCTCTTCCTCCATTAATAAAAGCCTCATTTATTTGATTCTCATCATACTCCTCGAGTTGGAGAGAATTCGTCCACGAATTCTGAATCCCTGCATATAACAAAGTCAGTTTAGTTTTACAATTAAAAGTGGAAGAAAAATGTAAACATGACTTAGCATTTGTAAATAATGGGATTTCAGAAAAGGAGGTTCTATTAATCGACCAAGTTGGAAAAATTTGTTTGGGAATGATGTGATGTTTTGGAAAAAGACCTCTTAAAGGGTGACAACCATTAGGAGGTATGAACAAATTATCCCTAACAATTTTTAACCAAGATGGTGGTGAAATAGGAACCTTGGGTAAGGAAAAAGATAAGGAAGGAAAACACCTTGGAGGTGAAAGGATTAGATCCATGTCAACTTGGCCTTCTTTGTCTTTTTCTTTTTTACTTGTGGTAGGTGGGTGAGGTAGGTCTTGTTTTACCTTTTTTATCATTAAGATTTGCTTTTGTGGACAATGAAGAGCTATGTGCCCAAAACCTAAACATTTAAAACATTTGATATTTGAAGGTTGGGTAGGTGACTTAGGATTAGAAGGATTTGTAGTAGAAACATGGTTTGTTTGGAAAAATTGGAAGGACAATTTTGAGTAGACATTTTGTTGGCATCTTTCCTAGAAGAGTTGTAGAAATTATAATCATGAGTATTTTTTAAAGTTGTTTTCAAAAGATAGGATTCTACCTTGATGGCTTGGCGAAACACTTTCTTTAAAGAAGAGTACTCATTTAATTCTACAATTTCTCTAATATCTCTTCTCAAACCACGTACAAACCATTTTAGCTTGGACTCATCATTAGCATGCATATTCATTTTAGTCAAAGTTGTTTCAAAATCTTTAATGTATTCTTCTACCATCCTATGTGATGTGATTCCACTAGCCATATAGAGAAAGGTTCTTGACCTTCTTAGGAATCACCTTGAGTTGGACATTATAGAGGCACTTTTCTTAGAGTTGGATCATTGTTCTAAGACAAGAACTCACCAAAAACTAGTACCAAATCCCAAACTCATTTGGATGAACCAATTATAGTCAAATTGAACCGAACAAATGAGCAAGAAAAGCAAAGGAACAAGATGAATGGACAGAATTATAAAACTGCCGAACCAAAAACTCATAAAAACAGCAAGAACACCAAACCAAACTCAAGAACACAAGCTAACAAAAACAAATGAAAGAGGAGAAAGGAAGGAGAGAAGAAATGCTCATGAAGATGGAAGGAGGATGGATGATCTCGCCACTAGAAGTGTGGAATGCTCCTAGATGAGAGTGATGCCGCCACTTGAGGACTCCATTGATCCATCAAGATAAGACTAGAGAAGAAGGCTCAAAGCTCTCCAAAGTTCACGAGAAATTTGAGTTGAGTTTTCTTAGATTAATTCCAATCTGAATTTTACAAAGGAAGCACCTCTATTTATAGCCTAAGGTGCTGAAAAATAGGTGGGAAATTTCAAATAAACTCATTTGAAATTCCCACCAAAAACAAGTCACATGGGAGGTGTGACCTTTTTCTACTATGACACCTCCCAAAAACTACACCTACACCACTCTCCTAAGTCACATGGACATTGTGACTTTATTTTACATTTTCACACACCTTTATTTAATAACCACACCTCCTAAAACAATACAAGAGTATTTCAAAGCTTGGCCTTGCCCCTCATGGGATGGACTTGGGCTCTTTGGGCTTTGGGCTTGGGCCTCATCTTTATTTTATGTCTTCTTTTAATTTTGAGAAGATTAGAAGGAAGAACTTCAAATGTGAGGGTGGATGTCCTCTTCCTCCATTAATAAAAGCCTCCTTTATTTGATTCTCATCATACTCCTCGAGTTGGAGAGAATTCGTCCACGAATTCTGAATCCCTGCATATAACAAAGTCAGTTTAGTTTTACAATTAAAAGTGGAAGAAAAATGTAAACATGACTTAGCATTTGTAAATAATGGGATTTCAAAAAAGGAGGTTCTATAAATCGACCAAGTTGGAAAAATTTGTTTGGGAATGATGTGATGTTTTGGAAAAAGACCTCTGAAATGGTGACAACCATTAGGAGGTATGAACAAATCATCCCTAACATTTTTTAACCAAGATGGTGGTGAAATAGGAATTTTGGGTAATGAAAAAGATAAGGAAGGAAAACACCTTGGAGGTGAAAGAATAAGACCCATGTCAACTTGGCCTTCTTTGTCTTTTTCTTGTTTACTTGTGGTAGGTGGGTGAGTTAGGTCTTGTTTTACCTTGTTGATCTTTAAGATTTGCTTTTGTGGACAATGAAGAGCTATGTGCCCAAAACCTAAACATTTAAAACATTTGATATTTGAAGTTTTGGTAGGTGACTTAGGAGTAGAAAGATTTGTAGTAGAAACTTTGTTTGGAAACATGGTTTGTTTGGAAAAATTGGAAGGAGAAATTTTGTTTGCATCCTTCCTAGAAGAGTTGTAGAAATATCATCATGAGTATTTTTGAATGTTTTGTTCAAAAGATATGATTCTACCTTGATGGCTTTGCGAAACACGCTCTTTAAAGAAGAATATTCTTTTAATTCTACAAAATCTCTAATATCTCTTTTCAAACCACGTACAAACCATTTAATCTTTGACTCTTCATTAGCATGCATATTCATTTTAGTCAAAGTTGTTTCAAAATCTTTAAAGTATTCATCTACCATCCTATGTCCTTGAGGAAGCCTTTGGAACTTCAACAAGTGTTCCTTCCTAGAAGGAGGAACAAACCTCGTGCGCATACACTCTTTCAAAGCATTCCAAGAAACCACGTGAGGTTTCTTGCGATATATAATGTCCATTACAATTTTATGCCACCATTCTTTGGCATAGCCCAAAAAGGATAAAGAAACTAATCTAAGTTTTTGGTCATCTTGGACCTTATACACATGAAAATAATGGTCAACCTTAGTCTCCCATTCTAAATACATATTAGGATCACTATCACCATTAAAACTAGGGACTTTTTTACAAGCAATGTTGAACACTTGGTGATATCTTTGGTCACGGTTATAGCTCTCTTCATGAGAATGATGGTGATGCCTCCTTCTTCTATGTTCTTCTTCACCAAGGACTGAAGTTTTGGAAGGAGTATGCTGTTTGTAAGATGCACCACTTGAATAGCCAGCCATTTTGCAAATAAAAAACAGCAAACACACAAAAACAGCAAACAAGTTAAGAAACAAAATTAGCAAAAACAGTGAGCTTGGCAATGAAACTGCCGAAGTGAAATGAGGATGAAAAAAGAGATCACTCTCAAAGAAATAATGTTCTTGCACCAATCTGATCTTGAGGCCTTGGAATCCTCAAATGAAATATGTCAAAGCAAGCACACCAATCTCAAAAGCAACCACCACAAAACCAATGAAACAATAAAGACAAACAAGAAAAGGTATAAGCAAGGAAAGGTAATTGCAAAAGGAATACTATATGTAAGACAAACTCAAAGAGTAAGAATGAAAGACAATCAAGAAAATAAAGAACTCAATGAGAAAAGTAGGCACACAAAAGAATACTTGAGGAAAAGCACTAGAGTAGATGAAGAAAACAAAAAATTAGCTACTGGAAATTTTTTTTTTAAAATGCAAACTGTGCTTGATATTCACTGATTTAACTGGAATGATGTAGAGCGAACTGGATTATGAAATTTAAAGCACAGAAACTTCAAGATGTTAACTCAATAATGGCACTGGAATCAATTAAAAACAGTAAGCCAATTGAGAGAAATAAATTTTTCAAAATCGCTGCCAGATTACCGTATTTTTTTCGACAGAATTGTACACTTTTTTTATTTTATTTATCATTTTTTGTGTACTTCGTATTTTTGAATGATTCTTTTTTCTATTCTTTTCTAACACTTTGAATATCTCAAATCCTGAATTTCAGAATTTTCCAGTAAGTAAATCAATTGCAATAAGGAAAAAAGAGTAAGCATTTTTTTCAGAAACAGAGGAATCCTAATAGGAATAAAAAACAGGATTATGAACTAGCAAAGACATAATAGAAAATGATGTATTGGAACTTGTATAGGTCTAAAATACAAGTATGAACTCAATTCTAAAAAGAAAATGCACAAAGGATCAATATCAATTCAGAAAATTATAGACACTAAAGCAAGAAACAATCAAAACAAGAAAAGTACTACTAGAAGTAATGACAATTATGGAATAACATGACTAAGACAAAACTTGACATGATTACAAAATTAAAAGACACATCACAAATTTTAACAACAAGTGAAAGGAAGCTTAAGGTAAACTCTAGGAAGGATAATGCCATTCCAAAAGAGCAACCATACTCATAAGAATTATGAGTGCCATAAACCTTTTCACAAGCACTTGGTGTAAAAGAAAAACAACAAGAATACTCAAGTAAAATTCTAAAACAGAAACTTAAATTGTAAGAAAATTAAAGAGCTCTTGGAATTAAAGTGCACACAACTCAACAATTAAACAAGAAGAACCTAAGACTCATGATACCACATGATGTAATTCCAATAGCAAGATATAGATGATTCTTTGACATTTTATGGAATCAACTTGAGTTGGAGAATGAATAGGCACTTTTAATAGAAATGGATCAATGTTCTATGTTTCAAGAACTCACCAAAACTTGCACCAAACACCAAACTCACATGGAAGACCCATTTCTTGCCAATTGAACCGATTAAATTGAACAAGAAAGTAAATGAATCGATTGAAACTCTAAAGAAAGCAATTGAACCGAACAAAACATGAAAAGGAGCTACTGAACTGAATTAAAACAGTAAGAAATTGAAAAGAACCGAACCAAAGTGCAAGAAAAGGAAGATGAACCGAATAAAAGAAACTACACTTGTTTTAGAGTTCATATGGACATGGAAATGGAAGAACTAAATGGAGAAGAGAGGAAACTTATGTGGATGAAGAACTTGGTTGATGAACACGCCACTTGAAGTGTGATTGCTCCAAGATAAGTGTGAATTGCCGCCACTTGAGGGAACCAAGGCTCTCAAGATGAGACTAGGAAGAGGAGAAATCAAATCACACTCACTCAATCACCAAATTGGGAGAGTTTCTTTACTACAAATTCCAAATCTGCATTATGAAGGACCTAAGCCCTCCTTTTATAGGAGCAAGGGCTGGTCAGGAAGCTTACAAAACAAGCTAACCAAAAGTCCCTTGCATGCTACTCACTTCTAGCACCTAAAGTTAAGCATGAAGAGTCACCTTCTAGAAAATTCTAAACTAATGCCTAAAGATGCTTTTACAAAAGAGGTATCTAAGGTTTCCCTCTAAGCACCTTCCTAAAAACTATATATTTAAACATTCTACATTTTATAAAAGAAACTATAAAGAGAGATATTTATTTGAAGCCCATTCTTTGAAGGTTTGTAGACTTCTTTGGCTTTAGGCTTGATCCTCTCTTTATTTTATGTCTTCTTTTAATTTTGAAAAGACTAGAAGGAAGAACTTCAAATGTGTAGGTGAATGACCTCTCCCTTCATTAATAAAAGCCTCCTTTATTTGATTCTCATCATATTGTGACGAACAACTCCTCCAGATCCGTCATATGCTGCGCCCTATCCTGCGACACCACCACCATGTCGTCGGGCGCCAAATGTTCCGTCCGGTTGACCGGGACGTCTTCATGCGCGACCTCAACCGTCAGCTAGGGACTCCTTCCCACTGGTTACCTGTGGATTCCTGCAAAAAAGAGGACAAAGAGGCGCCCTAGCGGCCGTTTGCACTCCGACGCTCAAGTCAGCCAGCAAGACACACCAAAACTGTTCACCTCTGTCTCTTAGCACCGCGTATGGCACTCTGAAAGTGGTAAAAAGAACTGTGTATTATGTGTGTCTCTTTCTCCCTCAGGCAAAGATCTTTTCCCAGTCCCTTGTTCGTAACCTCAAAGCACGAGCAAGCAACTAAAGAGTTCTGGTCGATTTGCCAAAAGTTCGAACCCCCTTTCCAACATTCCCAGCGCTATTTAAACTACCCAAGCATTTAAAGTGCCTTAAAGTGCCTTTAATTACAAATGTAACGCACTCAATCAGCGCATCTAATTAGAAAACGTAGCGCATTTAAGACGTTGAAACAAGTGCCTTAAAGTGCCTTAAAGCGCATCTAATTTTTTTCAGCACACCATTGGTTCCCCCCAAGACTATCCCCGCACCACTTCCTTGCTGGTTGGAAGAGCCATCAACCAAGAGCAACCACTGTGAGCCCGCCTCCACCTCTTGTTCTCCTCCGGACGAGAGTTCTGCCACAAAATCTGCGTACTCCTGCCCTTTGATGGATCCTCTGGGCTCATACTGGATGTCAAACTCCGACAACTCTACCGCCCAGCGCACCATTCTTCCAGCTAAATCAGGTTTCTGCAACACCTTCTGTATAGGGAGGTTAGTCATCGCCACCACTATAAAGGTGTGGAAGTAATGGCGGAGCCTCCTGGCCGAAAATATCACGGCCAGCGCTGCCTTCTCCAACGACTGGTATCTCATCAATGCGCCTTGTAAAGCCTTGCTCACATAATAGATGGGCTTTTGAATCTGGTCCTGCTCTTGGACCAGCACAAAACTGATAGCTTGCTCTGTTACCGCGAAGTATAGCCGAAGGGGCACGCCTGCTACTGGTTTGCAGAGGACCGGTGGCGTCGCCAGGTATTCTTTCAACTTGATGAAAGCCGCTTCGCATTCATCAGTCCATGCAAAACGACTATTTCTTTTGAGGCACTGGAAATATGGGTGCCCCTTCTCTCCTCCGGCATAGACAAACCTTGATAACGCTGCCATTCGCCCCGTCAGTTGTTGCACTTCTTTCACCGATGTCGGGCTTCGCATGGCGATAATTGCTGCGCATTTATCGGGGTTCGCCTCTATTCCCCACTCCGTGAGCATGAATCCTAGGAACTTACCGGCCTTCACCCCAAAGACACACTTCTCGGGGTTTAGCTTGAGGCAGTATTTGGATATGGTGATGAACAACTCCTCTAGGTCCGCCACGTGCTGCATCCTTTCCTTCGACGCTACTACCATATCATCCACGTAGGCGTACACATTCCTCCCTAACATGGAAGCTAGGACATGGTGGCGCCTGCGTTTTACAGTTCAAAAGGCATCACCTTGTAACAGTAACTGCTGGTCTCCATCATGAACGCAGTTTTACTCTCATCTCTCGGGTGCATTTTGATCTGGTTGTATCCCGAGAATGTATCCAAAAAGCTAAGTATATTGCAACCGGAGGCGCTGTCCCCCAACGCGTCGATGCTGGGCAGTGGGTACGAGTCCTTCGGGCACGCTTTATTCAAGTCTATGAAGTCCACGCACATCCTCCACTTCCCATTCGCCTTCTTCACCAGGACGACGTTGGCCAGCCATTCAGGGTATTGAATCTCCCTGATGTGACCAGCACTCAGCAGCTTTTGCGTTTCTTCCCTTACCACCAGCTGCCTTTCTTCATTAAACTTTCTCTTTCTTTGGCGCACGGGGCGGACCGTGGCGTCCATGCTAAGGTGATGACATAGGAAATCAGGGTCGATGCCGGGCATATCTGAGGCAGACCATGCGAAAGCATCTAAATGGCGTGAAATCACCTCTGCCACCTCATCTTGCTCCTCTTGGCTCAGCAAACGCCCCAGCTTAAACGTTTTGCCGCCAATCTCCCTCTCCACCACGTTAGCCGCCTGCTGATCCCTGCTATTTTCCTTAACGGGCGCTGCCTCTTCTACGGGTGATGTGTTGTTAAGCCCCTCCTCCATGTGCGTATCTGCCTCGGGCGTCGCCCTCACGGATGTGGCCTCGCCAGGCGTTGACCCAGCGGGCGTCGCCTCAATCATCGTCGTGTCTGCACTTGGCGGACACTCAAACACCATGAACACGACTCTCTTCGTTTTCAGGCTATTCTCATAACATTTCCGCGCTTCCTCCTGATCCGACTTGATGACAATTACCTTACCGCTGAGATCTGGCAGCTTCATCTTCATATGGCGTGTGGAGGCTACTGCATTCAGCCTATTTAACGCCGGTCTGCCCAAGAAGATGTTGTAGGCGGAGTTGGCGTTTACGACCAAGTACCGGATGCTTTCGGTACGCGAGGCCTCTCCATCTGTGAATGTTGTCCTCAACTCCAAGTAGCCTCGGACTTCCACCTGGTTATCTACAAACCCATATAAGCACCCTGTGTAGGGCCTCAAAAGGTCGGGAGACAACCGCAACTTGTTGAATGTTGACCAGAACATGACATCTGCAGAGCTTCCTTGGTTGACTAGAACCCTGTGCACCTTTCGGCCCGCCGTGACAACTGAAATGACCACGGGGTCATTGTCGTGCGGCACAACATCCCGCAGATCCACCCTCGTGAACACGAGGTCCGACTCCCACGGATCACCTGAGATTCTTTCCTCAATTGAGTTGACCCCCCTCGCGTATTTCTTTCGCTGGGAGGCGGTGGGTCTTCCGCCGGAAAAGCCTCCAGCAATGGTATGAACCTCGCCGAGGACAGGCATCTCGTGCGCTTGCTCTTCCGCTGGCGCCGGCAGGGCGGCGGTCGTGGCGGGTTTTGCGACATAATCCTTCACAAATCCGCTTCTCACCAACTCATCTAGCTGGTAACCCAGCGACAGACAGTTATCGATGTGATGACCGAAAGCTTCGTGGAACTCACACCAAGAGTCCTTGCGAGGCCCCAGCACCTTGTCGGTCTTCGCCGGTCGCCTCAATCTTTCAGCTATATTAGGCACGGCGATCAGATCCTTCAACTCCACAACAAAGTTGTACCTCGCCGGCCTTGCCCTTTCCCTGGCCGGGCGATCGCCTCCTGCTGGACCCCGGGGCTGGGGTTTTCTGGTGTCATAGGGGTGTCTCCCCTCTGGCTTCTTTCTCCCCGTCGTGGTCTCGCTGACGCTGACGGGTTAAGCCCGCGTCTGCGCTCTCAGGCGTGAGGGTACGACGCTGGTGTGCTTCTCGCACACCTCTCCTTCGGAGGCGATATGTTCCACCGCCCGACGCCGTATTTCAACAAAGGTCCTAGGGCGATTGCGAATAATAGATTTGCAAAAAGGGCCGGGACACACGCCTTTCCTGAAGGCATACACAATCATAGGCTTTTCCGAAGTACCAACTTTTACTACTTGGGCCCCGAAACGGTTGATGTATTCCTTCAAGGTCTCCCCTTGATACTGTTTTACATCAAACAAGTCGTAGGAAACTAGCAGCGGGGCCCTGTTCGCCAGGTATTGCTCTCTAAACAGCTGTGACAACTGCTGAAACAAGGTGATATGGCCGTTTGGAAGGCTGAGAAACCAATCCATCGCCATTCCCGTCAAGGTGCTCATGAAGAGCTTGCATCTCGCGGCGTCGGAGCCGCCTACTAACACCATCTGCGTGTGGAATGTAGTGAGATGCGCCTCAGGATCCTCCATCTCGGTGAAAATCGCCTTGGGCCCTGCAAACGTGTTGGGGATCACTGCATCTAGGATCTCCTGCGAGAAGGGAGGGGAAACCTCCCTTGGTGGGGTGAGATGCTCCATCTCGTCTTGTTCACGTTGCCCCTGGTTGTTCCTCAAACCCCGGCGCAACTCCTCATTCACCCGATGGAGCTCTTCGTTTCTCGCGCGTGAGTCTGCGAGATCCGCCTGTATGCTTTCTTGTTCCATCTTCAACTCCGCCATCTCATCCTGCAGCCCCCGCATCATTTCCATGACCTGCTGCATGGACATTTGCTCACTCGCAGCGCGCGCGGTACCTTGTCTAGTGGTGGCCCTCATTCTTCACTGTTTCCTCCAACTTCTGCCAACGTTAGGGTGGCTCTGATGAATCTTCGTTGCTTGTGATGGGACTGATGTTTTAAATCGAGCCCCACGGTGGGCGCCAAATGTTTCGACCGGTTGACCTGGGACGTCTTCGCGCGCAACCTTGCCCGTCAGCTAGGGACACCTTCCCTCTGGCTACCTGCGGATTCCTGCAAAGAAGGACAAACGGGCACCCTAGCGGCCGATTGCACTTCGACGCTCAAGTCAGCTAGCAAGAAACACCAAAACCTCCGCACCACCGTATCGGAACACCAAAAACTCCGTAGACTCGAGAGGGGAGCGTCTAGCACAAGATGAGTTGCGGTAAGGGAAGAGACGCAGAAGCTGCTGAGTGCTGGTCACATCCGGGAGATTCAATACCCTGAGTGGTTGGCCAACGTCGTCCTGGTGAAGAAGGCGAATGGGAAGTGGAGGATGTGCGTGGACTTCACTGACTTGAATAAAGCGTGCCCGAAGGACTCGTACCCACTACCTAACATCGACGCGCTCGTGGACAGTGGCTCCGGTTGCAAGATTCTTAGCTTTTTGGATGCATTCTCGGGATACAACCAGATCAAAATGCACCCAAGAGATCAGAGTAAAACGGCGTTCATGACAGAAACTTGCAGATACTGTTACAAGGTGATGCCTTTTGGGCTAAAAAACACAGGCGCCACCTACCAAAGGCTGATGGACAAGGTCCTAGCGCCCATGTTAAGGAGGAATGTGTACGCCTACGTGGATGATACGGTAGTGGCGTCGAAGGAAAGGATGTGGCACGTGGCGGACCTAGAGGAGTTGTTTGTCACCATCTCCAAGTACCGCCTCAAGCTAAACCCCGAGAAGTGTGTCTTCGGGGTGGAGGCCGGTAAGTTCCTAGGTTTCATGCTCACGGAGAGGGGAATAGAGGCAAACCCCGATAAATGCGCAGCAATCATCGCCATGCGAAGCCCGACTTCAGTGAAGGAAGTGCAGCACCCATTCTTCACAGGGCACGAGATCGGAGCAACAGACTTTGAAAAATCTACCCTTCCACCCTGTGAAGGAGTTTTGGAAGGGAGTCAGGAGAACCCTGCCGGGAACGTTGCTGAGGGTCACCCAGAGGTTGTTCCTTTGCCTTTTCACCTCAAAGAAGTGAAGAAAGATGTCAACCGAGGGTGCACACCACAGAAAGCCAAAGAGTATGTCAAAGGCTTTGACGAAAGCCCAGCTATTAGGATACAACTGGGCCGGAGCAGCGTTAATCTCCGTCAGTAGTTCCCTCTCAAACCTGGAGAAGGGCAAGCGCACGCCGATGCTCTTGAATACCACCTGGTAGAAGTAAAAGAAGGGGACCCCGCCGTTGGCCCGTTCGTCCCCGCACACCTGCTCCCTAAGGTGCAAGGAAGCACGGTGATGTCGTCATCATGCCTCTTCGCGAAGGCACGATGATCGTAGGAACACGAATCCCCTTTGTGTTCCCTTATGGCTCTGGTAGAAAGCAAGCATGAGCACTCGTCAAGGAGCTCGCGCGAGGCCCATGCATACAGGTTCTTGGGGTTAACCCTAAGGGGAGGAACATGGGAAGACATGTCGCTACAAGATGTGAGCAAAGAGCTGGGAGTTCAAAGGAGAATAGCGCGTTAGGAATGCGGGAGGTAAAGCGCCAACTAGAAGGAATGCAGAAGGAACTCTTTGTGTAGCGGTGCAAGGAGGGTGCGAAACACAGGGGTGATGAACGCATGTACAAGATTTTGAAGATCTGAATATTGCAGTTAGAGGGCCAAACGACGCAAATGGGGGCACCGTGCGATCGAGCCACGTGTCAGAGGGTGGGGGGATGATCCTGGCGCCACTGGTTAACACTCAGAAAACGTCGCATCGACAGAATGCCCGAGGGTACGATGCGCCGTCGAGAATGGGTCAGAAGCTCAGAAAATGTCAGGATCAAGTCAAGTGAGGCAACGTCCCATCAGCCATACGGGAAATGCCACGTGGATGGCGCGGGCGAGACCTTAAGCTCTCCGCCACCCCTAGGCGTCGACCAGAGTCGAAGTCAAAGTCAATGCCCAGGTAAAGTCAACGGCTTGACCGCACCAGGCATCGCCAAGACACTGAAGGCGTCGCTAGTAGGAGACGCCGAAGGCGTCGCCAGCATGAGATGTCGAGGGCATCGCCAGTGTAAGTTATCAGCAGCGTCGCCTCCCCGATACCCACAGGTAGGAAAGACTGTGGAGGGAGACGAAATCGAAGAAGTCAAAACTAGTCACCAACGGCGTCGCCTCCCCGATACCCACAGGTAGAAAAGACTGTGGAGGGAGACGAGATCGCCAAAAGACCAGTGAACCACCGGTAAGGTCGCTCCCCGATACCCATGGGAAGGAAAGACCATGGAGGGAATGACCCCTGGGGGCTTCGAGCCTTCCCGGTGCTTGGCGTTTCTAGACACCCTGAAGACGATATGGCGCTGCTGTAGCAGGCCTCTCCTTAGGCGTGGGCGTCGGGCACCAAGAATCAAGGGACAGATCGCCTTGGTGCTTAAGACACCCCATGGACGATATGGTGCTGTTAGACAGGCCTCTCCATGGGCGTGGGTATCGAAGCGCGACCTTGTCCCAAGTGTTTAAGACCCAGAGTAGGTCTTAACTTTTGCGTTGCAGCAATGGCGGAGCTACCGGCGCCTTCACGAGGCAGAGGCCTCATAGATACGAAGGCGGAACAGGTTTGGAGGTACACGTTAGAAGTAAGTCGCCGGATGTACAGGATCGCCCAACACAGCGTGAGAAACGGGTAAAAGTACAGGCAAAGCAATTGAAGCATATGAAAATGAAGAATGAGTATGAAATTGATATACAAAACCTATTACCCCAGCAAAGGTGCAAATAGTTCAAAGGATTTACAAGTTTATTAGAAGATGGCGAGAACAAATATAAAGCGCAAAAAGTAAAGGTGGCAGTTGAGAGTCGGTGGTTCAGTCATTCAATTCGGCAGGAACTGATGCAGGAGGGGCAGAGCCCGAGGCCTCAGCCGCATCACGAAGCGGTAGCGGCGGGGGAACCGAATCGGCCCCCTCCTCTTGTTCCTCTTGGACTGTTTGAGGCGGAGGTGATGTGGCGCCTGAAGGATCGTCCCTGAGAGAACCCCCGCCACCGGGAGACGCGGCAGTCAAGGTAGGAACGCCCGCGGCCCTCCTCTTCTTGGAAACCAAGGCGACGCCCGAGTCTTCACTGTCGGAATCTATCACCAGCACCCTTTTTCCTTTATTGGGGCGTGCTGGGGCAGGAGTCGATGCCATGGCTAATGGAACCGCGACAATGGGAGGAGGAGAGACAGACGGTGGAGGAGTCGGTAGGGAAGCGACAGTTGCTTTAAATGCTAGAGTAGTTTAAATAGCGCCTTGAATGTTGGGAACGGGGTTCGAACTTTTGGCAGATTTTCCCAGAGTATTCTCTAGTTGCTTGCACGAGTCTTGAGGCTACGCACAAGGGACTAGAGAGAGATTATTTGCCAGAGGGAGAAAATATACGCGATACACAATTTCTTTTGACCACCTTCAGAGTGCCATTCACGGTGCTCCGATACGGAGGGGTAGAGTTTTGATGTTTCTTGCTAGCTGACTTGAGCGTCGGAGTGCAAACGGCCGCTAGGGCGCCCTTTTGTCCTTCTTTGCAGGGATTCACAGGTAACCAGTGGGAAGGTGTCCCTAGCTGACGGGTGAGGTTGCGCACAAAGACGTCCCAGGTCAACCGGCCGGAACAATTGCTTTTCCCTAGTTTCAAGGACCTAATCTTCATCTTCATCACCTACCATAGGGCTGGCCGAACCTCCCTTATTCCATACTCATCATGCACCTTCAAGATCACCACAACTCCTAGGAGGATTTTGCACATTTCAATCCATAGCTTCCGCTCCTTTGATCACAAATCCGAGAAGAGCTGCATGACTTTGCCATCAAAGCTCACCATACTATGAAAGCCAAGACCCAAGTCTAGACCGTCTAGAGCCATGTGGGGAGTGTCTAGACTCAAGAGGGGAGTGTCTAGTACAAGATGAGTTGCGGCTACAAAAGGAGCGTCTAGGCAGAAGCCTAGACCGTCTAGGACCTATCACTAAGTCCATGGCCAAGCGTCTTCACGCACAATTGGGTCAAGCCACGGATGGGAGGGAGAAGAACTTGTACATGCTACATGGAGGCCTATTAGGGGTGGCTTAGTAGTTAGTGTAGTGTTAGAAAGCACAAACTTGTCTCATTTGTGATTTAACCTAGATTGCTCACGTTTTCTAGAAGATACTCCACTAGGAACGGCCATGTGCTGCATGTGCCATGTGCCTCACATTTTCCATTTCATTTGAATGGCATTTCATCTTCTCCATCACTTGTATTTTCAAGATTAATGAGCGTAATGTTATGCTGCCCACATTGTGCCATACATTGCTTTTGCCTAGTTTCTAGGACCTAATCTTCATTTTCACCATCTATCAAAGGCCTGGCCGAACCTCCCTTCTTCCATACTCATCATGCACCTTCAATGATGTAATTCCACTAGCCATATAGAGAAAGGTTCTTGACCTTCTTAGGAATCACCTTGAGTTGGACATTATAGAGGCACTTTTCTTAGAGTTGGATCATTGTTCTAAGACAAGAACTCACCAAAAACTAGTACCAAATCCCAAACTCATTTGGATGAACCAATTATATTCAAATTGAACCGAACAAAAGAGCAAGAAAAGCAAAGGAACAAGATGAATGGACTGAAATATAAAACTGCCGAACCAAAACTCATAAAAATAGCAAGAACACCAAACCAAAACTCAAGAACACAAGCTAACAAAAACAATAGAAAGAGGAGAAAGGAAGGAGAGAAGAATTGCTCATGAAGATGGAAGGAGGATGGATGATCTCGCCACTAGAAGTGTGGAATGCTCCTAGATGAGAGTGATGTCGCCACTTGAGGACTCCATTGATCCATCAAGATAAGACTAGAGAAGAAGGCTCAAAGCTCTCCAAAGTTCACTCAAAATTTGAGTAGAGTTTTCTTAGATTAATTCCAATCTGAATTTTACAAAGGAAGCACCTCTATTTATAGCCTAAGGTGCTGAAAAATAAGTTGGAAATTTCAAATAAACTCATTTGAAATTCCCACCAAAAACAAGTCACATGGGAGGTGTGACCTTTTTCTACTATGACACCTCCCAAAAACTACACCTACACCACTTTCCCAAGTCACATGGGTAATGTGACTTTATTTTACATTTTCACACTCCTTTATTTAATAACCACACCTCCTAAAACTATACAAGAGTATTTCAAAGCTTGGCCTTGCCCCTCATGGGATGGACTTGGGCTCTTTGGGCTTTGGCCTTCTTGGGCTTGGGCTTGGGCTTTGGGCTTGGGCCTCATCTTTATTTTATGTCTTCTTTTAATTTTGAGAAGACTAGAAGGAAGAACTTCAAATGTGAGGGTGGATGTCCTCTTCCTCCATTAATAAAAGCCTCCTTTATTTGATTCTCATCATTCAAGATCACCACAACTCCTAGGAGGATCTTGCCCATTTCAATCCATAGCTTTCGCTCCATTTTCACAACATCCAAGAAGAGCTCCACGAGAATGCCATCAATTCCCTACCAAGATTGCACAAAAACCATAACTTCACTTATTCACCAATTTCGCTACCAAGGCAAAAAAAGCCAATGTACCGAACTTGGCTAAGCCAAAACCCAACCAAGATCAATTCCTTTTGCAACCAAACTTTTCACACCTCAATTTTGATGCATTTGTGACAATTCCCCACCAAGATTGCACAAAAACCATAACTTCACTTATTCACCAATTTTGCTACCAAGGCAAAAAAAGCCAATCCACCCAACTTGGCTTAGCCAAAACCCAACCAAGAAAAATTCCTTTTGCAACCAAACTATTCACACCTCATTTTTTATGCATTTGTGACATTTCCCCACCAAGATTGCACAAAAACCATAACTTCACTTATTCACCAATTTTGCTAGCAAGGCAAAAAAAGCCAATCCACCGAACTTGGCTAAGCCAAACCCCAACCAAGATCAATTCCCTTTGCAACCAAACTTTTCACACCTCATTTTTTATGCATTTGTGCCAATTCCCCACCAAGATTGCACAAAAACCATAACTTCACTTATACACCAATTTTGCTACCAAGGAAAAAAAAGCCAATCCACCGAACATGTCTAACCCCAAACCCAACCAAGATAAATTCGTTTTGCAACCAAAATTTTCAGAGCTCCTTTTGCATACATTTCTGACAGTTCCCCACCAAGATTGCTCAAAAACCATGATTTCACTTTTTCACCAATTTTGCTAGCAAGCCACAAAAAGCCAATGCACCCAACATGGGTAAGCCAAAACCCGACCAAGATAAATTCCTTTTGGAACCAAAGTTTTCACACCTTATTTTGCATACATTTGTGACAATTCCCTACCAAGATTTCTCAAAAACCATGACTTCACTTATTTACCAATTTTGCTACCAAGGCACAAAAAGTTAATCCACCGAACTTGGCTAAGCCAAAACCCAACCAAGATCAATTCCTTTTGCAACCAAACTTTTGACACCTCATTTTTTATGCATTTGTGAAAATTCCCCACTAGAGTTTGCACAAAAACCATAATTTCACTTATTCACCAATTTTGCTACCAAGGCAAAAAAAAGCCAATGCACCAAACTTGGCTAAGCCAAAACCCAACCAAGATCAATTCCTTTTGGAACCAAACTTTTCACACCTCATTTTTTATGCATTTGTGACATGTCCCAACCAAGATTGCACAAAAACCATAACTTTACTTATTCACCAATTTTGCTACCAAGGCAAAAAAAGCCAATCCACCGAACTTGGCTAAGCCAAACCCCAACCAAGATCAACTCCCTTTGCAACCCTACTTTTCACACCTCATTTTTTATGCATTTGTGCCAATTCCCCACCAAGATTGCACAAAAACCATAACTTCACTTATTCACCAATTTTGCTACCAAGGAAAAAAAAGCCAATCCACCGAACTTGTCTAAGCCAAAACCCAACCAAGATAAATTCCTTTTGCAACAAAAATTTCCAGACCTCCTTTTGCATACATTTCTGACAGTTCCCCACCAAGATTGCTCAAAAACCATGACTTCACTTTTTCACCAATTTTGCTAGCAAGCCACAAAAAGCCAATGCACTCAACATGGCTAAGCCGAAAACCATCCAAGATCAATTCTTTTTGGAACCAAAGTTTTCACACCTTATTTTGCATACATTTGTGACAATGCCCTACCAAGATTTCTCAAAAACAATGATTTCACTTATTTACCAATTTTCCTACCAAGGCACAAAAAGTTAATCCACCGAACTTGGCTAAGCCAAAACACAACCAAGATCAATTCCTTTTGCAACCAAACTTTTGACACCTCATTTTTTATGCATTTGTGAAAATTCCCCACCGAAGATTGCACAAAAACCGTAATTTCACTTATTCACCAATTTTGCTACCCAGGCAAAAAAAGCCAATCCACCGAACTTGGTTAAGCCAAAACCCAACCAAGATCAATTCCTTTTGCAACCAAACTTTTCACACCTCATTTTTGATGCATTTGTGACAATTCACCACCAAGATTGCACAAAAACCATAACTTCACTTATTCACTAATTTTCCTACCAAGGCAAAAAAACCCAATCCACCGAACATGGCTAAGCCAAAACCCAACCAAGATCAATTCCTTTTGCAACCAAACTTTTCACACCTCATTTTTTATGCATTTGTACCAATTCCCCACCAAGATTCCACAAAAACCATAACTTTACTTATTCACCAATTTTGCTACCAAGGCAAAAGAGGCCAATCCACCGAACTTGGCTAAGCCAAAATCCAACCAAGATCAATTCCTTTTGAAACCAAACTTTTCAGACCTGATTTTGCATAAATTTGTGACAATTCCCCATCAAGATTGCTCAAAAACCATGACTTCACTTATTCACCAATTTTGCTACCAAGGCACAAAAAGACAATCCATAACCAAATCCCAACCAAGATAAATTCCTCTTGCAACCAAAATTTTCACACCTCCTTTTGCATACATTTCTGACACTTCCCCAACAAGATTGCTATAAAACAATGACATCACTTTTTCACTAATTTTGCTAGCAAGCCACAACAAGCCAATGCACCCAACATGGCTAAGCCAAAACCGAACCAAGATCAATTCCTTTTGCAACCAAACTTTTCACACCTTATTTTGTATACATTTGTGACAATTCCCTACCAAGATTTCTCAAAAATCATGACTTCCCTTGATCCTGCCTGTTGACCGGAACGCTGGAAACTGCCTCGTCAAAGGATCGACGTGCGCACCGCTTCAAACCTCCGTTCCTCTTCGAGATCCACGTCAAAAACCTGCAAAGAAACAGAGCGGCGCCGCTGCGGCCGATCGTACTCCAACGCCCAAGTCAGTGACCGAATCACCAAATACTAAGAGAACAGGAACCGTGCAAATCCTCTCTCACAGTAAGCTCTATAACTCGCAAGCGTAAAGAGTGTAATCTGAACGCGCGTACCTCAGAAAGTTCGTTGAGAACTCTTATATACCTGGTCACTTTCTCTCTCCTGGCAGTTACAGACCTGGACACGTGGCTCACATCCGGTCGTACACGTGCCACCATCTGGAGCCTCCTTGACTTGGGCGCTGCTTCTGACTCTCTTTTTGGCTAAGTTATTTATGCATGGTGCTGCCCAGTACATAGCTAACTTGGGAGTGCGATCTCTACTGGAACTGGCGAGTTAGGGGCCTTCATACACCTTCCCTGTGGTCTCGCCGGCCGCCTTCATAATCTGCACCACCTTCATCTCTGGCGATGTGCTTGCTCTGGCGATCTCCAATCACTAGGTCGCCTGAGTCTACATCTGGCGACTTCATCTTTAACCTGGTGATCGCCGATTCTGGTATGTTGGAGATCGGAACACGCCAACTTAATAACTGGCGACTTCACGACCCCCCGACTTCCTTCCCTTCTGCCAACCTGGCGCCGTGTCAACACGCCTATACTGTAGCTGGACGCCACGTCATCACTTCCGACTACCAGGGCGGTACATCCCTTTTTCACCAATTTTGCTACCAAGGCACAAAAAGTTAATCCACCGAACATTTCACACCTCATTTTTGATGCATTTGTGACAATTCCCCACCAAGATTGCACAAAAACCATCACTTCACTTATTCACTAATTTTCCTACCAAGGCAAAAAAACCCAATCCACCGAACATGGCTAAGCCAAAACCCAACAAAGATCAATTCTTTTTGCAACCAAAATTTTCACACCTCATTTTTTATGCATTTGTAACATTTCCCAACCTAGATTGCACAAAAACCATAACTTCAGTCATTCACCAATTTTGCTACCAAGGCAAAAAAAGCCAATCCACCGAACTTGGCTAAGCCAAACCCCAACTAAAATCAATTCCCTTTTCAACCAAACTTTTCACACCTCATTTTTTATGCATTTGTGACAATTCCCCACCAAGATTGAACAAAAACCATAACTTCACTTATTGACCAATTTTGCTACCAAGGAAAAAAAAGCCAATCCACCCAACTTGTCTAAGCCAAAACCCAACCAAGATAAATTCCTTTTGCAACCAAAATTTTCAGACCTCCTTTTGCATACATTTCTGACAGTTCCCCACCAAGATTGCTCAAAGATCATGCCTTCACATTTTCACCAATTTTGCTAGCAAGCCACAAAAAGCCAATGCACCCAACTTGGCTAAGCCAAAACCCAACAAAGATCAATTCTTTTTGCAACCAAAATTTTCACACCTCATTTTTGATGCATTTGTGACATTTCCCAACCTAGATTGCACAAAAACCATAACTTCAGTCATTCACCAATTTTGCTACCAAGGCAAAAAAAGCCAATCCACCGAACTTGGCTAAGCCAAACCCCAACTAAAATCAATTCCCTTTTCAACCAAACTTTTCACACCTCATTTTTTATGCATTTGTGACAATTCCCCACCAAGATTGAACAAAAACCATAACTTCACTTATTGACCAATTTTGCTACCAAGGAAAAAAAAGCCAATCCACCCAACTTTTCTAAGCCAAAACCCAACCAAGATAAATTCCTTTTGCAACCAATATTTCCAGACCTCCTTTTGCATACATTTCTGACAGTTCCCCACCAAGATTGCTCAAAGATCATGCCTTCACATTTTCACCAATTTTGCTAGCAAGCCACAAAAAGCCAATGCACCCAACTTGGCTAAGCCAAAACCCAACAAAGATCAATTCTTTTTGCAACCAAAATTTTCACACCTCATTTTTGATGCATTTGTGACATTTCCCAACCTAGATTGCACAAAAACCATAACTTCAGTCATTCACCAATTTTGCTACCAAGGCAAAAAAAGCCAATCCACCGAACTTGGCTAAGCCAAACCCCAACTAAAATCAATTCCCTTTTCAACCAAACTTTTCACACCTCATTTTTTATGCATTTGTGACAATTCCCCACCAAGATTGAACAAAAACCATAACTTCACTTATTGACCAATTTTGCTACCAAGGAAAAAAAAGCCAATCCACCCAACTTGTCTAAGCCAAAACCCAACCAAGATAAATTCCTTTTGCAACCAAAATTTTCAGACCTACTTTTCCATACATTTCTGACAGTTCCCCACCAAGATTGCTCAAAGATCATGCCTTCACATTTTCACCAATTTTGCTAGCAAGCCACAAAAAGCCAATGCACCCAACTTGGCTAAGCCAAAACCCAACCAAGATCAATTCCTTTTGCAACCAAGGTAAAAAAAGCCAATCCACCGAACTTGGCTAAGCCAAAACCCAACCAAGATCAATTCCTTTTGCAACCAAAGTTTTCACACCTCATATTTTATGCATTTGTGACAATTCCCCACCAAGATTGCACAAAAACCATAACTTCACTTATTCACCAATTTTGCTAGCTAGCCAACAAAAGCCAATCCACTGAACTTGGGTAAGCCAAAACCCAACCAAGATCAATTCCTTTTGCAACCAAACATTTCACACCTCATTTTTTATGCATTTGTGACAATTCCCCACCAAGATTGCACAAAAACCAAAACATCACTTATTCACCAATTTTGCTACCAAGGTAAAAAAAGCCAATCCACCGAACTGGGCTAAGCCAAAACCCAACCAACATCAATTCCTTTTGCAACCAAACTTTCACACCTCATTTTTTATGCATTTGTGACAACTCCCCACCAAGATTGCACAAAAACCAAAACTTCACTTATTCACCAATTTTGTTACGAAGGCAAAAAAAAACCAATCCAACGAAATTGGTTAAGCCAAAACCCAACCAAGATCAATTCCTTTTGCAACCAAACTTTTCACACCTCAGTTTTGATGCATTTGTGACAATTCCCCACCAAGATTGCACAAAAACCATAACTTCACTTATTCACCAATTTTTCTACCAAGTCAAAAAAGCCAATCCACCGAACTCGGCTAAGCCAAAACCCAACCAAGATCAATTCCTTTTGCAACCAAACTTTTCACACCTTATTTTGTATACATTTGTGACAATTCCCTACCAAGATTTCTCAAAAATCATGCCTTCCCTTTTTCACCAATTTTGCTACCAAGTCACAAAAAGTTAATCCACCGAACTTTTCACACCTCATTTTTGATGCATTTGTCACAATTCCCCACCAAGATTGCACAAAAACCATAACTTCACGTATTAACTAATTTTCCTACCAAGGCAAAAAAACCCAATACACCGAACATGGCTAAGCCAAAACCCAACAAAGATCAATTCTTTTTGCAACAAAAATTTTCACACCTCATTTTTGATGCATTTGTGACATTTCCCCACCAAGATTGCACAAAAACCATAACTTCACTTATTCACCAATTTTGCTACCAAGGCAAAAAAAGCCAATCCACTGAACTTGGCTAAGCCAAACCCCAACCAAAATCAATTCCCTTTGCAACCAAACTTTTCACACCTCATTTTTTATGCATTTGTGACAATTCCCCACCAACATTGCACAAAAACCATAACTTCACTTATTGACCAATTTTGCCACCATGGAAAAAAAAGACAATCCACCCAACTTGTCTAAGCCAAAACCCAACCAACATAAATTCCTTTTGCAACCAAAATTTTCAGACCTCCTTTTGCATACATTTCTGACAGTTCCCCACCAAGATTGCTCAAAGACCATGCCTTCACTTTTTCACCAATTTTGCTAGCAAGCCACAAAAAGCCAAAGCACCCAACATGGCTAAGCCAAAACCCAACCAAGATCAATTGCTTTTGCAACCAAAGTTTTCACACCATATTTTGCATACATTTGTGACAATTCCCTACCAAGATTTCTCAAAAACCATGACTTCACTTATTTACCAATTTTGCTAGCAAGGCACACAAAGTTAATCCACCGAACTTGGCTAAGTCAAAACCCAACCAAGATCAATTCCTTTTGCAACAAAACTTTTGACACCTCATTTTTTATGCATTTGTGAAAATTCCCCACCAAAGATTGCACAAAAACACTAATTTCACTTATTCACCAATTTTGCTATCAAGGCAAAAAAAAGCCAATCCACCAAACTTGGCTAAGCCAAAACCCAACCAAGATCAATTCCTTTTGCAACCAAACTTTTCACACCTCATTTTTTATGCATTTGTGACAATTCCCAACCAAGATTGCACAAAAACCAAAACTTCACTTATTCACCAATTTTGCTACGAAGGCAAAAAAAAACCAATCCACCGAACTTGGCTAAGCCAAAACCCAACCAAGATCAATTCCTTTTGCAACCAAACTTTTCACACCTCAGTTTTGATGCATTTGTGACAATTCCCAACCAAGATTGCACAAAAACCATAACATCACTTATTCACCAATTTTGCTACCAAGTCAAAAAAAGCCAATCCACCGAACTCGGCTAAGCCAAAACCCAACCAAGATCAATTCCTCTTGCAACCAAACTTTTCACACCTCATTTTTTATGCATTTGTGACAATTCCCCACCAAGATTGCACAAAAACCATAACTTCACTTATTCACCAATTTTGCTACCCAGGCAAAAAAAGCCAATCCACCGAACTTGGCTAAGCCAAAACCCAACCAAGATCAATTCCTCTTGCAACCAAACTTTTCACACCTCATTTTTTATGCATTTGTGACAATTCCCCACCAAGATTGCACAAAAACCATAACTTCACTTATTCACCAATTTTGCTACCCAGGCAAAAAAAGCCAATCCACCGAACTTGACTAAGCCAAAACCGAACCAAGATCAATTCCTTTTGCAACCAAACTTTTCACACCTCATTTTTTATGCATTTGTGACAATTCCCCACCAAGATTGCACAAAAACCATTAGTTTACTCATTCACCAATTTTGCTACAAAGACAAAAAAAGGCCAAATAACCGAACTTTGCTAAGCCAAGACCCAACCAAGATCAATTCCTTTTGCAACCAAACTTTTCACACCTAAGTTTGCATAAATTTGTGACAATTTCCCACCAAGATTGCTCAAAAACCATGACTTCACTTATTCACCAATTTTGCTACCAATGCACAAAAAGCCAATGCACCCAACTTGGCTTAGCCAAAACCTAACCAAGATAAATTCCTTTTGCAACCAAAATTTTCAGACCTTCTTTTGCATACATTTCTGACAGTTCCCCACCAACATTGCTCAAAAACCATGACTTCACTTTTTCACCAATTTTCAGGCCACAAAAACCAATGCACCAAACATGGCTAAGCTAAAACCCAACCAAGATCAATTCCTTTTGGAACCAAACTGTTCACACCTTATTTTGCATACATTTGTGACAATTCCCTACCAAGATTTCTTAAAAACCATGACTTCACTTATTCACCAATTTTGCTACCAAGGCACAAAAAGTTAATCCACCGATCTTGGCTAAGCCAAAACCGAACCAAGATCAATTCCTTTTGCAACCAAACTTTTCACACCTCATTTTTTATGTATTTATGAAAATTCCCCACCAAAGATTGCACCAAAACTGATCCTGCCTGTTGACCAAAACACTGGAGCTTTGCCTCGTCAAACCTGGATCGACTCCTGCGCCGTGTTAGCCTCCGTCCTTCACCGCGATCCACCTCAAGAACCTGCAAAAGACGGAACGGCGCCGCTGCGGCCGATCACGCTCCGACGCCCAAGTCAGCGACAGAACCACCAGTTACTTAAGAGAAAAACTCAAGAACTCTAGTGAACCGTGCCAAAGCTCTCTCTCAGCGTACTCTCGTTCTCGCAGTTGTAAAGAAGTAATCTAAACGCGTGCGTACCTCAAAGTTCGTTGGAAACTCTTATATACCTGGGCACTTTCTCTCTCCTGGCAGTTACACATCTGGACACGTGGCTCGCATCCAGCTGTACACGTGCCATCATCTGGAGCATCCTTGACTTGGGCGCCACTTCTTACTCTTCAGGGTTTTGGCTAAGTTACTTATGCATGACACAACTCAGTGCATAGTTGTCTTGGAGCGTGATCTCTTCTGGGTGGCGAGTTCGGGTGCCTTCGTATACACCTTCCCTGTGGTCTCGCCGGCCGCCTTCATGATCTACTTTACTTGCTTCACCGTGTATGTTCAGGTAAGCTGTCCCCCGACCTCATCCTCTGGCCAGCTGGGAAGTGACTATCTACCTTCATCTTCGGCGATGTCCTTGTTTCGGCGATCTCTAATCACTTGGTCGCCTGGGTTCACATCTGGCGACTTCATCTTCAACCCGGTGACCGCCGGTTTAGGTATGCTGGAGATCGGAGCACGCCAACTTAATAACTGGCGACTACACGAACTCCCCGACTTCCTTCCCTTCTGCCAGCCAGGTGTCCCATCCAACACGACTATATAATAGCTCGACGCCACGTCATTACTCCCGACTATCAGGTTGGTACACAAGCCCCCCAGTCTTAAGCGAAGACTTGTCCAGCGAAAAGACTAAAGGAGTCACGTCACTACCGATCTACGTGGCGCTTGCGCAGAATTCCAAACGTTTGTACTTTCTGCTTTCCTGATGCTCCACCAAACATTCTCCCAATCGCTCGACACGTGGCTTCATCAACGGTTATCTTTAGTTGTCGTATACGCTTCCAAAAACCATTTGAAAAACCCTTAAACCCATTTCACTTCTACTGTTCCATCACCTCTTTGCCTTCTCAAACGCTCTGAGTTTCTTCTGAAAAAACCCACGACGCTCTTCAACCTTCTGGATCCTCAACTTCCTTCAGCGTTCTTCTGATCATCGTAAGGTACTCCCTTTACTAATTCTGTTGAGTTTTCCTGCATTTTAACCGATTCGCATCATCCATTAACTGCCTGGTGCATACGCTGTGGGTTGTTTCTTCTGCTTCTCCCTTCTCGTAACATAGGGCTTCGTCTCCACTACAACGAACTTTCGTTCGTTCGTTTTCACCCTTCCTTCACAATCGAGTCAACGTCTGCAACCTTCGCTCACCTTTCCCTTTCTTTTTCCTTTGCAGTTTTCGCGATGGCTCGTTCAAAGATCACCCCGAATCCTCCTCCCTCGTCACGAAACCCTCCATCCCAAGCTCATAACCCACCGCGAGCACCTGGTGCTTCCTCCTCCCAAGCTGAGAGGCCTGCAACCTCTCATCCCAACCTTGCTCAAGCAACTCCACCCATCGCCGGAGGTGCCCCCATTCCTTCCCCAGACTACAAGAAGTTATACCCATGGGCCACCTCGACTTTACTGAAGGAGACCTCTTCAGTAAACTCTCCCCTGGCCGTGATTCGATTGAAGAAAGGGGACGAGCCCAACCTTTCATTCCACAAGGAGCATGATGACAAGCTGATGGTGCTACCTTGCCCCCCCGACGTGCCAGTTTGTGCAGATGACAAAGGGAACAACGGCGAGTTGTTCTGCTTTGTATACACCACCTTATTCAAGAAGGTGAAACTTAGGTTTCCCTTCACTCGTTTTGAAAGGGAGCTACTAACCGAGCTCGACATCGCCGCCGCCCAACTCCATCCCAACAGCTGGGCATTCGTGCGGGCGTTTCAAATCATATGCGCACATCTGGGACTGCCAGTGTCAGTGGACGTTTTCCTTTTCCTTTTTGAAGCTAAGCATCCAGGAGATCGTCTTTGGGTGAGTCTGAACGGGATTGCTGGGAGGTCGATCCTCTCTATCTTCCAGCAATCTTACAAGGATTGGAAAGGAAAATTTGTCCAAGTGCGCCAAAACGACCAGGACGCTTCGCTGCTCGACGGCTTTCCCTTGTACTGGGTAAACAAGGGAAATAAAGAGTCCAAGGGAAGCTCCAGGAGGCCAAGAAGCCCTGACAACATGGGCGTTTTGGACAAAGATCTATGCCTCTTCTGGAAGAGCGTGGCAGACGCCAACATTACCTTCCTTACCTCTGCGATCATCTCCTTCGAATTCTTCGAAGGCCAACTCGAGGCTCGCATAGGTTAGAGCTCACCTTAATATCTAAGTTATTGCTCTTGGCGATACCTCTGTTAACTGTTGCTGGGCGTCTTGTCTGTGGTGCACAAGACTTGGGTTTTATTTTCTGCATCACTTGTTTGCCTCATTTGCATATCTACTCATGTGTTTATCTTTCTCTTTGAGCTGACCCGTATACCTTTGTATTATGCAGATCTCATGTTGGGCAAGGGAAAACTGGCGGAATTGAGGGCGCTCGCCCGAGCCCATGGGTTGGCGTCGGGCTCCCAGACTGTGCCCAACTCAGTGGTGGAGATCGCCGCTGCTCAGGGCAGATCGCCCCCAAAAGGCCTAGCTCCTTCAGAGGCCCTGCCCGCCCCATAACGTAAAAAACTCATCCTTAGGAAGCCAAAGAGGAAAACCCCTCAGGTGGTCCATGAGGATGAAGAAGAAGACGATGAGGCGACTGAGGACGGCCTCATCACCTAGAGAAGAAGGGTGGCGCCTTCTTCACCACCTGCTCCACCTCCTCCTCCAACATCAACACCGTCCCCACCACCAGCTCCCACTCCGATATCGACTTCTCCGCCAGCTGCAACACCGTCGGTTCAAGCGGTTCCCTTGGCGGCTGCACTCCCCGTGATCGAGGCTACTGAGCCTAACTTCATGGAGAACCCCCCAAGCGCCTCCACGCCATATGTATCTGCTGGAGGGGGTCCTCTTTCAACCGCCTCAATCGCCGAAACTGCGGCAGGTGGGGATGCAGGGGCTCACAATTCACCCATCGTCATCACCGAGTCCCCCTCGCCACCACCACGCCAAGAAGCTCCAGCTCCCCAACCAAATCAAGAAGGTGGTGGCGAGAACCAGCAACAGGCTCCCCCAGTGCTTCCACGAGCAAACCTTTCCCTTCAGGTCAAAAGGGTGTGGGAACCCTTCTCAGCAAAACTCAAGATGATGGCAGAGGATTTCCCCTCCATCATATCAAAAGCTGTGGAGAGTTCCAGCAAGAAACTCCAGGATGACCTCTCCGTGCTCCAAGAGGAGAATCGCCTAATAAGGATCGAGGCGGAGAAGTTGTCTTGCAACCTTATGCTGGTGGAGATCGATCATTCCCGAGTGGAGGATGCCATGAGCACCGAGCTGCGGGTGGCGCGCAAGGAGGCCACCGATCTACGCCATAGGGTGCACCTCTTAGCTCAAGAGAAGATCGAGCTGGAGAGCAAGTTGGTCCCCTATCGTCTCAAGGTGGCTAGCCTAGAGGCGTCGATTAAAGCAGATGTTGCCAAGGTAGAAAACCTTGAGAAGAGGTCCGTAGATCGGGAGGTCCTCTTGGGGAAAACTGAGAAAGAGAGAGACGACACCATGGCCAAGCTTGCCGAGGCCAAAAAGGAAAACAAAGGGATCGCCGCAGAGTTGGTCCAAGCGCAGGCGGAGAAAAGAGGGTTACTGAAGACCTTCTTCAAGCTCGGGAGAGGGCTGAAGAACTAAAATAGCAGAACGAGGGGCTCAAGAAGCAGATTGAAGAACTCGAGCTGAGCTCTGCCCAAATCCTCGCTGCTGGGTTCGACGCTGCCTTGGAACAATTCGCCTGCCAGTACCCTGATTTGGATCTCTCCATGGTGTTGCTGAACAATGAAGTGGTGGACGGGAAGATTGTTCCTTCTAAAGACTAGCTGCTTCCCTCCATCCATTATTCCTATGCTTTTTCCCTTACTCATACTTACTTGTAATAATCTTTCCCCCTTTCTGTACATGTATTTTGAATTGGTGCCACTATGTTATGACATTTCTTGCTTCTTTACATAATATCTCTGTTAACTCTATTTCCCTTGTATAAATCTCTTAGACGAAATTAACTTAGCAACTCCGCGAGCGCAATTGTATACTAACTGCTCCGAACCATCAACTTTCGAGCGATATCATTCTAACAACTTGTAACCTTAAGGTAATGAACCTCAGCACGAAACCGCTTTTTCAAATAACGAGCTTCAACCCAACTAACAGCTTAAGACGCAGCTTACCTGATTTGCCTTATCAAAACGGGCCTTGGCTTCTTGCCATCGCTTGAATTTCTCCTGGTCGCCAAAGAGTCTTAGCGATACTAGCTTCCTCTTGCCTTCACTACTTGGCCATTGTTCCTTCATCTGGGGGTAGAGGCGCCTTTCGGACCCTTCTCCACCCTCCCTGACCTTCAGAACAGTAAGCCGGATAGCTAAGTGTTCTCTTCGAACCTACCTTTGCTACCCTTTTAAACTTCTTCCACCCTCTAAACCGTACCTGAACTCGCTCGAGACGAGAAGGATTTTATCTTGCCTGATCTCGCTCGGCGGCGAGAAGGTCTTTAACTCGCCTGAACTCGCTCATCGGCGAGAAGGTCTTTAACTCGCCTGAACTCGCTCATCGGCGAGAAGGTCTTTTACTCGCCTGAACTCGCTCATCGGCGAGAAGGTCTTTTACTGGTGCCTCTACATTGCCCCAGGGGCTACATCTTCTCTCCCCCGGAAGCACTGAGGACTTTTTTACTGGTGCCTCTACATTGCCCCATAGGCTACATCTTCTCTCCTCTGGAAGCACTGAGGACTTTTTACTGGTGCCTCTACATTGCCCCAGAGGCTACATCTTCTCTCCTCTGGAAGCACTGAGGACTTTTTACTCTTTCTAGCCTGCACTCGCTCGACGGCGAGGAGGTATTTATCTCGCCTCAGGACGCGCGAGGGCGTTGAGGTCTTTTAACTGGTGTCTCCGATCGCCGAAAGACGATGAGGACTTTAAACTTTAACTGATGCCGCCAATCACCAAAAGACGATGGGGACTTAGAAACTTTTTAGAAAGCATGCAACATAACTTCAACTCGCCTTAAATCACATATAAGTGACAAGGTCTTTCTTCAAAACTTTCGGAAAACAACAAGCATGCAATCTAAAACACTTTAAACTTTGAAAACTATTCTTTATTGGGCGGCCTCGTCAAAAACCCTCCTTAGGGAAAAAAGAGTGCCCCCTCCAAACGGTTTTAACAGAAACATTGTAAAGCTCTTCGTGTTTGTTTTTACTTACAAAGTTCTTAACTGTAATATAACTTGAGGTGCGTGGCGTTCCAAGTGCGAGGAATCGCCCCTCCTTCCAACGTTTCTAAATGGTAAGCGTCGTTCCCGAGCGCCTCGGTTATCCTGAACGGTCCCGTCCACTTAGGCGACAACTTGTTCTCCATCTCGTACTGGTGGGCCTTCCTCATCACCAGGTCGCCTTTTTTGAACTGCCTTGGTATCACCTTCGAGCTATATCGTCGTTCAATCCTTCTTTTCACTGCCTCAGCTTTCAATCTCGCCTCCTCCCTAACCTCATCCAGTAAGTCCAGATTCAACCTTTTTTCCTCATTTGAGTCTTCCGCCACAAAGTTCTGGAATCTCGGCGAGCTCTCCTGGATCTCCACTGGAATCATTGCGTCGCACCCATAAGCCAAGCTGAACGGGGTCTCATGGGTTCCTGACTGCTCAGTGGTGTGGTACGCCCAAACTATACGGGGTACCTCCTCAGCCCAACTTCCTTTGGCTTTCTCTAGCCTTCTCTTCAAACCTCTTAGCAACACCCGATTGGCTGACTCTACTTGGCCATTCGTCTGAGGGTGCCCGACAGATGCAAATACTTGTTGAATTCCCACCCCTTCGCACAACTTCTTCAACAGGTGACTTGCAAACTGAGTTCCGTTATCTGACACCAGGCGCTTGGGCACACCAAACCGGCACACGATGTTCTTCCACACCAAGCTCTCGATCTTGTGTGCGGTGATCTGAGGCACTGGTTCTACTTCGATCCACTTGGTGAAATATTCAATCGCCACCACCAAGTACTTCATCTGTCTGATCGCCAGCGGGAATGGTCCCAGGATGTCGATTCCCCATGTATGAAACGACCAAGGGCTGTAAATCGACTTCAACTCCTCGGGAGGCGCCTTGTGCCAATCAGCGTGCTGTTGACACTGCTTGCAACACTGTGCATACTTCTTGCAATCTTCTCTCATCGTAGGCCAATAGTAACCTGCACGGAGGGTTCTTGCGGCCAAAGCTCGACCCCCGACGTGGCTTCCGCAAATCCCTTAATGGAGCTCGGCCATGATTCTTGTACATTTCTCTCCGTGCACACATTCCAGGAGTGGATGTGTGAACCCAAACCTATTCTCTTAGTATTTGGTGCCATCAATCATTGTGAACTTGCTATAACTCTTCTTTATCTTCCTAGCCTCCGTCGGATCCAACGGGAGAAGGCCATCCGCCAGGCATCGTTTGTACTGTGTTACCCAGGTGTCTGGCTCATGGGTCTTGCAGACCTGCGTCATGTTCACCCTCTCTCCCCGACATGCTCTTATTCTTGGCGACCTCGAGGTCTCCTGAGTCAAAGACCTGTGACTCCTCGCCGCTTTCTCCGTCGATTTGTGATCCTGCCTGTTGACCGGAACGCTGGAAACTGCCTCGTCAAAGGATCGACGTGCGCACCGCTTCTCACCTCCGTTCCTCTTCGGGATCTACCTCAAGAACCTGCAAAGAAACAGTACGGCGCCGCTGCGGGCGATCGCACTCCAACGCTCAAGTCAGTGACGGTATCACCAAATACTAAGAGAACAAGAACCGTGCAAATCCTCTCTCACAGTCAGCTCTAACTCGCAAGCGTAAAGTGTATGAACTGAACGTGCGTACCTCAGAAAGTTCGTTAAGAACTCTTATATACCTGGTGGCTTTCTCTCTCCTGGCAGTTACAGATTTGGACACGTGGCTCGCATCCAACTGTACACGTGCCATCATCTGGAGGCTCCTTGACTTGGCGCTGCTTTTACTCTCATTTTGGCTAAGTTACTTATGCATGGTACTGCCCAGTGCATAGCTAACTTGGGAGTGCGATCTCTACTGGAACTGGCGAGTTAGGGGCCTTCATACACCTTCCCTGTGGTCTCGCCGGCCGCCTTCATAATCTACTTCTTCTTCATGTTTGGCGATGTGCTTGCTCTGGCGATCTCCGATGACTAGGTCGCCTGAACCTACATCTGGCGACTTCATCCTTAACCTGCCGATCGCCGATTCTGGTACGCTGGAAATCGGAACACGCCAATATAACAACTGGCGACTACACGAGCCCCCGACTTCCTTCCCTTCTGCCAACCTGGCGCCTTGTCCACACGCCTATACTGTAGCAGGATGCCACGTCATCACACCCGACCACCAGGGCGGTACACAAGCCCCCAGTCTTAAGCGAAGACTTGTCTAGCGAAAAGACTGTCTACGTCAACACCGATCTACGTGGCACTGACGCAGAATTCCAAGCGGTTGTACCTTCTGCTGCTCTGACGCTCCACCAAACCCTTCACTCATCGCTCGACACGTGGCTTCATCAACGGCTCTCTTCATTTGCCGTTTGCGCTTCCTAAAACCATTTCGAAAAACCCTTAAACCCATTTCGCTTCACTGTTCCATCACTTCCTTCGTGCTTGCAACGCTCTAACTTCCTTCTGTGAAAACTCTCAACGCTCTTCAACGCTCTAGATCACCATCTTCCTCCATCGTCTTCCTGATCATCGAAAGGTACCTACTTTCCTTCATCTACTGGTTTTTCCTGCATTTTCACCGATTCGCATCATCCTGTAACTGCCTGGTGCATACGCTGTGGGTTGTTTTTCCATTTCTCCTTCTGCGCAACTTAGGGCTTCGTTAATCGTTGCAACGAACCTACATTCGTTCGTTTTTTACCTTCCTTCTATGATCGAGTCAGCCTCTGTAACCCCCTGATCATTTTTCCTTTCTTCTTCCTTTGCAGCTGCTATCATGACTCGCACAAAGATTACCCCGAACCCTCCTCCTTCAGCACGAAACCTTCCTTCACAAGCACACGACCCAACACAAGTTCGTGGCGCTTCATCTTCGCAGGCTGAGAGGCCAGCGTCTTCCCAACCTGTTCTGGCCCAGGCGACTCCACCTAACGTTGGAGGAGCCCCCGTTCCCCTGCCCGACTCCAAAACTTTGTATCCCTGGGCCAACTCGACCCTTCTGAGGGAGACATCCTCCGTGAACACTGCGGGAGCAGTTTTGCGGCTGACTAAGGGGGACGAGATCTATCAATCGTTTCACAAGGAGCACGACGAGAAGATGATGGTGCTGCCTTGCCCCGCCGATCTGCCCGTGTGTGCTGATGACAAAGTAAGCGCCGACGGGCCCTTCTGCTTTGTCTATACGACTTTGTTCAAGAAGGTCAAGCTCAGGTTCCCTTTCACCCGATTCGAGAGGGAACTTCTTACCGAGCTCAACATTGCCGCCGCCCAGCTTCACCCCAACAGCTGGGCGTTTGTTCGAGCTTTTCAAGTAATGTGCGCCCACCTGGGGTTGCCCGCGTCGGTGGACGTGTTTTTATTCCTCTTCGAAGCCAAGCACCCAGGAGACCGCCTGTGGATCAGCTTGAACGCGGTTGCTGGGAGGTCCATCTTTACCATCTTCCAGCAATCGTACAAAGACTGGAAGGGGAAATTCATCCAAGTGCGTGCGAACGATAAGGACGCCTCCCTTCTCGATGGCTTCCCCTTGTACTGGGTGGACAAGGGGAAGAAAGAGTCCAAGAGCTGCTTCAGGAGGCCCAGAAGTCCTGACAGCATGGGAGCATTGGACAAAGACCTCTGTCTCTTCTGGAAGAAGGTGGCGGACGCCAATATAACATTCCTTACCACCACCTTGATCAGCTTCGAATTCTACGAAGATCAGCTAGACATTCAAATAGGTTAGGACATTTGAACTATTGCTTTGATACTGCTTCTGTTTAGTTGTTTCTAGGCATCTTGTGCGTTATGCGCAAGACTTTGGTTTTACCTTTCCTGCACATACCATCTGCTTTGCTGTTTTACTACCTTACGCACTTATTTGTTTCCTTGAGTTAACCCATGCATTTTCGTTGCATGCAGACAACATGTTGGGCAAAGGCATGCTCGCCGAACTGAAGGCGCTCGCCCGAAACCACGGGTTGGCGACAGGTTCCCAAACGATACCCAACTCGGTGGTGGGGTCTGCCATCGTCCACGGGCGATCACCACCCAAGGAACCCGCCCAACGCAAAAAAACTGGTCCTTAAGAGACCTAAAAGAAAAGCCCCTCAAGTCATCCATGAGGAGGAAGAAGAGGATGACGAGGTCACCGAGGATGGCCTCGTTACGAAGAGGAAGAGGGTGGCACCCTCTTCACCACCTGCTCCACCCCCTCTTCCAACCTCAACACCACCATCGACTCCCGCTCCTCCTCCATCATCGCCAACACCACAGGCTCCTCCTTCACCAGTCCAAGCGGTTCCACTGGCCACTGCGCCACCTGCAGCTGAGGCCCAAGAGCCAAATTTCCTGGAGGACCCCCCAAGCGCCTCTACGCCATACGTGTCAGCTGGAGGGGGCCCCCCTTCAAACACTTCAGTTGCAGAAAATGTTCCAATCGGGGATGAGGTTGCTCATACCTCTCCGATTCTGATCACCGAATCCCCGATCCCGTCGCCACGCCAGGAAGCAAACACTGAAGAACCTGCTAAGGAAGGTGGCGACGAGAACCCACAATCGGTCCACCTGGCGCCTCTCCAAGCCGCAAACCTTCCCCTTGAGGTCACAAGGATGTGGGAGCCTCTAACTGCCTAGCTGAAAACCATAGCAGAGGATATCCCTGCGATCATAACCAGGGCTGTGGAAGGCTGAACCAGGAGGCTCTAAGACGACCTCTTCAACCTCAGAACCGAAAACAGCACCATGAGGCTCGAGGTGGAGAAGTTGTCCGCCAATCTGACGCTCGCGGAGATGGAACACTCCCGAGTAGAAGACGCAATGAGCACCGAGCTCAGATTGGTGCGCCAGGAGGCCACTGACCTTCGCCGCAAGGTTCATCAACTTGCCCAAGAGAAAATCGAACTGGAGAGCAAGATCGTGCCTCTTCGCACCAGGGCGGCTGACCTGGAGGCTCTTATGAAAGCTGACGCCGCTAAGGTGCAAAAACTGGAGCAGAGGTCGATCGACCGAGAGAAACTACTTGGGCAAGTAGAAAAGGCGAGGGACGACGCCATGGCTGATCTCGTCGAGGCCAACAAAGAGAAGGGACAGGTGGCTGCTGAGTTGGCCCAAGCACAATCGGAATCCAAGAAGGTTACTGAAGACCTTCTCCAAGCTCAAGAGACCAACGAACAACTCAAAAAACAGGTTGAAGAGCTGGAGCAGCAGAACAAAGAGCTAAAAGAGCAAACTGAAGACCTCAAAAAGCGGATTGAGGAACTTCAGGGGCAAATTGAAGAACTCAAGCTAAACTCTGCTCAGATTCTGGCTGCTGGATTCGAAGCTGCTCGGGAACAAGTTGCTTGCCTATTCCCCGACCTGGATCTCAGCCTGGTGTCGCTGAACAACGAAGTAGTAGATGGAAAAGTCGTTCCTGCTGAAGACTAATCAACTCTTCTCCATCTGCTACTTTTATGATTTCCCTTGTATTATTCTGTAATAAACTTGTGTATATGTGCCTTTAACAGATACTTATCTCATCGACAAAGTTTGGATATTCCCTCTCCTGACTTCTTTAAGCGCTTTAACCTTCTTTGCATGTTTAACTTTGTCGGATTTAACTTAATGATTTTGCAAACACGACTTCTGACTTAACTACTTCGACCCAGTTCAAACTTAAGCAAAAATCACTTTAACCAACTTGTACTCTTAAGGCAACTAACCTTATCATAAGAATACCCTTCAAGCAACGAACTGTAACTCCGTTGCTGGTTTAAACACGCTCCATCCGACCTGCTTCATTAAACAGGTCTTTTAACCTTCTCTCCGCTTTTTGAACTCATCCTGATCGCCAAGAACTCTTGGTAATATCAGCTTCTTCCCGGCCTCATGTTTTGGCAATAGTTTCTTTGTCTGGGAATAGAAGTGCCTTTTGGGATCCTTCTTTACCTCCCTGAACTTCAGAACAAAAGACCGGTTAACTAGGCGTTCTCTTCGAACCTACCTTAGCCACCTTCCAAACTTCTTCCACCCTCTGCACCATACCTGAACTCATTCGAGACGAGAAGGATTTTATCTTTCCTAAGCCCGCATGTAAGCGAGAAGGTCTTTAGCTCGCCTGAACTCGCTCATCGGCGAGAAGGTCTTTAACTCGCCTAAACTCGCTCACCGGCGAGAAGGACTTTATCTGGTGCCTCAACTTGCCCAGGGTGTACATCTCCTCCCCCCTGGATGCACTGAGGACCTTTTCTCTTTCTCGCCTGCGCTCGCTCGACGGCGAGGAGGTCTTTATCTTGTGCCTCAACTTGCCCAGGGTGTACATCTCCTCCCCCCTGGATGCACGGAGGACCTTTTCTCTTTCTCGCCTGCGCTCGCTCGACGGCGAGGAGGTCTTTACTTGCCTCTACATTGCCCCAGGGGATACATCTTCTCGCCCCAAGAAACACGGAGGACTTTTACTTTTTCTCGCCTGCACTCGCTCAACGGCGAAGAGGTCTTTACTTGCCTCTACATTGCCCCAGGGGATACATCTTCTCGCCCCCAGAAACACAGAGGACTTTTACTCTTTCTCGCCTGCACTTGCTCAACGGCGAGGAGGTCTTTACTTGCCTCAAAACGCGCGAGGGCGTTGAGGTCTTTTATCTGGTGCCTCCGATCGCCGAAAGACGATGAGGACTTTGAAAACTTAACTGGTGCCTCCAATCGCCGAAAAACGATGAGGACTTAAAACTTTAACTGATGCCTCCAATCGCCGAAAAACGATGAGGACTTAAAAACTTTAACTGATGCCTCCAATCGCCGAAAAACGATGAGGACTTAAAAACTTTACTGGAAAACATGCGACATATCTTTTCTTGCCTTAATTCACTTACAAGTGACAAGGTCTTTCTTCAAAACTTTTGGAAAACAGCAAACATGCAACCAGAAAACGCCTTATACTTCGAAAACTCTTCTTTTATTGGGTGGCCTCATTAAAAACCCTCCTTAGGGAAAAAAGAGTGCCCCCTTTCAGACTGTTTCATCAGAGACATTGTATTATGACTTTGTGTTTGCCTTTACTTACAAAGCTCTTAACTATAGTACAACTTCAGGTGTGTGGCGTTCCAGGTGCGAGGAATCGCCCCTCCTTCCAGCGTCTCTAAGCGGTAGGCGCCGTTCCCGAGCGCCTCGGTTACTCTGAACGGTCTAGTCCACTTGGGTGACAGTTTATTCTCCATCTCGTACTGGTGGGCCTTCCTCATCACCAGATCGCCTTCTCTAAACTGCCTTGGGATCACCTTCGAGTTGTATCTTCGTTCGACCCTTCTCTTCACGGCTTCAGCCTTCAACCTTGCCTCTTCCCTGACTTCATCCAGTAGATCCAGGTTCAGCCTTCTCTCTTCATTCGAGTCTTCCTCTACGAAGTTCTGGAATCTCGGCGAGCTCTCCTGGATCTCTACTGGAATCATGGCATCACACCCATAGACCAAGCTGAACGGGGTCTCATGGGTTCCTGACTGCTCGGTGGTGTGGTACGCCCAAACTATACGGGGCACCTCCTCAGCCCAACTTCCCTTGGCTTTCTCAAGCCTTCTCTTCAAACCTCTCAACAACACCCGATTGGCTGACTCCACCTGGCCATTTGTCTGAGGGTGCTCGACGGATGCAAACACTTGTTGAATTCCCACCCCTTCGCAAAGCTTCTTCAACAGGTGGCTTGCAAACTGCGTCCCATTATCCGACACCAGGCATTTAGGCACCCCAAACCGGCACACAATGTTCTTCCATACGAAACCTTCGATCTTGTGTGCGGTGATCTGGGCCACTGGTTCTGCTTCAATCCACTTGGTGAAATACTCAATCGCCACCACCAAGTACTTCATCTGCCTGATCGCCAGTGGGAAAGGTCCCAGGATGTCGATTCCCCAAGTATGAAACGGCCAAGGGCTAAAGATCGACTTCAGCTCCTCGGGAGGTGCCTTGTGCCAATCGGCGTGCTGTTGGCATTGTTTGCAACACTGGGCATACTTCTTGCAATCTTCTCTCATTGACGGCCAGTAATAGCCTGCACGGAGAGTTCTCGCGGCCAGAGCTCGACCCCCAACGTGGCTTCCGCATATACCTTCGTGGAGCTCTGCCATGATTCTCGTGCACTTCTCGCCGTGTATGCATTCCAGGAGTGGGTGAGTGAACCCAAACCTGTACAGATCGCCATCAATTAATGTGTACTTGCTGGAATTTTTCTTTACCTTCCTAGCTTCCGTCGGGTCCAGCGGGAGGAGGCCATCTGCCAGGCACCGCTTGTACTGTGTTATCCAAGTGTCTGGCTCATGGGTGGCGCAGACCTGCATCACGTTCACCTTCTCTCCTCGACATGCTCTAATTCTCGGCGATCTCAGAGTTTCTTGCGTCAAGGACTTATGGCTTCTCGCTGCTCTCTCTGTCGACTTGCTTATCTGAAGGACCAGGTGATCTGCTACAAATGCCCTTGGCGTCTTCAGCGTTTCTTGAATCACCGTCCTCTGCCTACCCCCCTTGCCTGAGCTGGCGAGCTTAGCAAGCAAGTCAGCTCGGGCATTCTGCTCTCTGGGCACATGCACTACTTCAAAAGAGGCAAAGGAACTCTTCAATTCCTGCACATACGCCAAGTAAGCCGCCATTTGTGGATCTTTAGCCTGGAACTCGCCTGTTACTTGCCCCGTGACTAGCAGCGAGTCACTCTTAGCCATCAGCACCCTAGCTCCCATCTCCTTGGCCAGCAAAATTCCGGCGATCAGCGCCTCGTACTCTGCTTGATTGTTGCTGGCTTTGAAGGCGAACCTCAGAGATTGTTCGATCAGCACGCCGTTGGGCCCTTCCAATATGACTCCAGCACCGCTGCCCTGCTGGTTCGACGATCCATCCACCGAAAGTACCCAACGGAAATCGTGTCCTTCAACCCGCGTCGCCTCTGATGAGAGCTCAACCACGAAATCTGCAAAGATTTGCCCCTTGATCAGGCCTCGGGGCTCATATTTAATATCAAATTCTGACAACTCTACCGCCCACTTCACCATCCTTCCCGCAACGTCGGGTTTCTTCAAGACCTTCTGGATGGGCAGGTCAGTCATCACCAGTATTGTGAAACTATGGAAGTAGTGGCGCAACCTCCTCGCCGAAAACACCACAGCCAGCGCAGCCTTCTCCAGGGCCTGATATCTCGTTTCGGGGCCCTGCAATACCTTGCTCACAAAATAGATAGGCTTCTGAGCCTGATCTTGATCCTGGGCGAGCACCGCACTTACCGCCCTCTCAGTTACAGCAAAATACAACCTGAGAGGGATTCCCACCAGTGGTTTGCACAGAACCGGCGGGCTCGCCAGATACTCCTTCAGTTTGACGAAAGCTTCCTCGCACTCTTTCGTCCAAACAAACTTGTTATTGCGCCGCAGACATTGAAAATAGGGATGCCCCTTTTCTCCGCTAGCTGACACGAAGCGGGATAGGGCTGCCATCCGACCTGTTAGCTGCTGGACTTCTTTTACCGTAGCTGGGCTCCTCATCGCCAAGATGGCGGCGCACTTATCTGGATTGGCTTCTATTCCCCTTTCAGTCAAGAGGAAACCCAAAAACTTTCCAGCCTCCACGCCGAAAATACATTTCTCCGGGTTGAGCTTTAACTTGAACTTGGCGATCGTCGTGAACAACTCTTCCAAGTCTGCAACGTGCTTGCTTTTTTCCTGCGAGGTCACGACCATGTCATCGACGTAAGCTTGCACGTTCCTTCCCAGCATCGGTGCAAGTACTCGATCCATCAGCCTCTGGTACGTGGCCCCCGCGTTCTTCAGCCCAAACGGCATCACCTTATAGCAGTAGCACGATCTCTCCGTCATGAAGGCTGTTTTCTCTTCATCCATGGGATGCATCTTGATTTGGTTGTACCCCGAGAAGGCATCCAGGAAACTCAGCAACTTGCACCCTGCAGCACTATCGACCAGGGCATCAATGCTTGGTAAAGGATATGAATCCTTTGGGCAAGCTTTGTTCAGGTCGGTGAAGTCGACGCACATGCGCCATTTCCCGTTACTTTTCTTCACCAGCACGACATTTGCCAGCCATTCAGGGTACTGGACTTCCCTGATGTGGCCTGCAGCGAGGAGTTTTTGTGTTTCATCTCTAATCGCCCGCCTCCTCTCCTCGTTGAACTTTCTTCTTCTCTGTCGCACCGGTCTCACCATGTTGTCCATTGCCAGATGATGGCACAAGAAGTCGGGATCAATCCCGGGCATGTCCGAAGCGGACCATGCAAACGCGTCCAGATGCCGCTCAATCACCTTGGCGATCTGGTCCTGGAGATCGACCTCCAGAGATCTTCCCAGCTTGAAGACCTTTCCTCCGATCTCCTTTTCGAGCCACTGCTCGACAGGTTTGGGCCTGGATTCTCTGGCGATCACCGCCCTGGCGATTCCCTGCTCCCTCGCTTCTTCAGGGCGATTCCGCTCCTCTTCCTCCTCCAGGCCAGCATTCCTCTCGCCCAGCTCAGCGTCCAGCATCTCCACATCTCTTCCGGCGGCCTCCTCTGTTACCGGCGATCTGGGCTTCACACCGGGAGGTGGGGTGGTGGTTACGTAACTCACTAATCTTTTGTTTTTCAGGCTATTCTCATAGCACCTTTTCGCTTCTTTCTGATCAGACTTGATCGTGATCACCACCCCTTCCATGGACGGCAACTTTACCTTCATGTGCCGAGTCGTTGGAATGGCGCCTATCCTGTTAAGCGTGGGCCTTCCCAACAGGATGTTATATGCTGAAGGAGCGTTTACGATGAGGTACTTGATTTTCTCCGTCCTCGACCCAGCCTCATCAGTAAACGTGGTTCTCAGCTCTATGTACCCCCTGACCTCCACCTGGTCACCAGCGAACCCATATAGGCACCCTCCATAGGGCCTTAGCTGGTCAAGGGGCAACTCTAGCTGCGTGAAAGTTGGCCAGAACATCACGTCTGCCGAGCTTCCTTGGTCCACCAGAACTCTGTGGACCTTCCTTCCTGCCGTAATCAACGAAATGACTATGGGATCGTTGTCATGAGGCACAACGTCCCGAAGATCCTGCTTGGTGAACGTAATGTCCACTTCCGGCGAGTGGTCTACAAACATATCCACTGTCATCACCGATCGCGCGTACTTCTTTCTCTGCGATGCGGTGCATCCACCACCTGAGAAGCCCCCTGCAATGGTGTGGATCTCCCCGTGGATAGGCATCTCGTGTTGCTGGGCTTCTCCACCTGCTGGCTGGGAACTCGACGCTCCCCCCGTCTTCCTGTCCAGCAGATAGTCATTTAGGAACCCGCTCTTAACCAGATCGTCGAGCTGATATCCCAAGGACAAACACGAGTCCAAAGTGTGGCCAAAACACTGGTGGAACTCACACCAGGCGTCCGGCTTTGACCCCAACACCTTGTCGCCCACCTTCTCAGGCGCTTTCAACCTAGCAGATATGTTAGGAATGGCGATCAGATCCGCCAGTCCCATGACAAACTTGTGCTTAGGCGGGCGATTGTATTCCCGGCGTGCTGGTTGCGGGCGCGCTTGGCTTCTTCCCTTGTTCCTCCTATCGTAAGGATGGCGAGTCCTCTGGTCCTTCTTGGCCGCCGCTGCTGTCTCCAGTACCCTCTGCGGCTGGATCCTGGTCTGGGCGCGTGGCCTGGCGGGAGCCACGCTTCCTCTCTTCTCGGCGACTTCATTCTCGTCAGCGATATGAGCCACCGCAAGTCGCCTGACTTCAGCAAACGTCGCAGGGTGAGCCCTGATCAAGGCCTCGCAGAATGGTCCTGGCTGCACGCCCTTCTTGAAGGCATAAACCAGCATTTCTTCATCCTTGGCCGGCGATCTGACCATCTGCGCTCGAAAGCGATTCAGGTACTCTCTGAGGGACTCTCCCTGGTACTGCCTTATATCGAACAGATCATAAGACACCCTGGGCGGTGCCTTATTCACGATGTACTGCTCGACAAAAATCTTCGAGAACTGTTGGAAATTGGTTACGTGGCCGTTAGGCAGGCTCACGAACCACTCTAACGCCGTTCCCTGGAGCGTACTCACGAACATCTTGCAGTAGACGGCGTCTGACCCTCCTGACAGCATCATCTGCGTATGGAACGTGGTGAGATGAGCCTCAGGATCCTCCACGCCGGTGAAAACAGCCTTAACCGGAACCACGCTCGCGGGAATGGGCGTGTCCGTGATCGCCTGAATAAAAGGCATGGGAAAAACACGAGGTGGCGACGATGGCGCAACCACTTTAGGGGCAGAACGCCCTTGCTGCTCCTGAAGAGCTTGACGCAGCTCCTCAGTCATCTTGCTGAGCTCTTCGTTCCTGGCCCGAGAGGCGACCAGGTCCTCATGCATTCTCGCCTGCTCTACGCGTGAGGCTTCCACAGTTGCCTGCAACGAGCGCATCATCTATGCCATCTGCGCCATGGTCATGGCAGCGGCGCCTTCAGCAGCGACAGGTGCCACAGGCGCAACCGGACTTGAGCGATTGCTTCTCATTTTTCTCATGAACTTCAGCGAATCACAGGAATGCAGCGAACAACACTTCAACCACGATCGAATCAGCGATCAATCGGAGAAAACTGTGCGAAACTGCGCAAGAAACTCAAGAACACCGTAAGCCTTCAAAGAAAACCACAACTTCACCAGAAACCCTACGAACAACCGATTGAGCGAAAGAACTCAAACTCCACCGAACAAGTCACGCGCAAACAGCAGGAAACCTCACTCCACCGATCGAAAAGCCAAACGAACGGTACAAAACGCAAATTCACCGAACGAAACTCAGACAAACCGTGAACGATGGTTGCACCAGCACACAACCACGCAGAAAACTTCGAAAACTTCCAAGAACTCGCGCTGTGGATGGGAGCAAGTTTTACACGGCCCCACGGTGGGCGCCTGATGATCCTGCCTGTTGACCGGAACGCTGGAAACTGCCTCGTCAAAGGATCGACGTGCGCACCGCTTCTCACCTCCGTTCCTCTTCGGGATCTACCTCAAGAACCTGCAAAGAAACAGTACGGCGCCGCTGCGGCCGATCGCACTCCAACGCTCAAGTCAGTGACGGTATCACCAAATACTAAGAGAACAAGAACCGTGCAAATCCTCTCTCACAGTCAGCTCTAACTCGCAAGCGTAAAGTGTATGAACTGAACGTGCGTACCTCAGAAAGTTCGTTAAGAACTCTTATATACCTGGTGGCTTTCTCTCTCCTGGCAGTTACAGATTTGGACACGTGGCTCGCATCCAACTGTACACGTGCCATCATCTGGAGGCTCCTTGACTTGGCGCTGCTTCTACTCTCATTTTGGCTAAGTTACTTATGCATGGTACTGCCCAGTGCATAGCTAACTTGGGAGTGCGATCTCTACTGGAACTGGCGAGTTAGGGGCCTTCATACACCTTCCTGTGGTCTCGCCGGCCGCCTTCATAATCTGCTTCTTCTTCATGTTTGGCGATGTGCTTGCTCTGGCGATCTCCGATGACTAGTTCGCCTGAACCTACATCTGGCGACTTCATCCTTAACCTGCCGATCGCCGATTCTGGTACGCTGGAAATCGGAACACGCCAATATAACAACTGGCGACTACACTAGCCCCCCGACTTCCTTCCCTTCTGCCAACCTGGCGCCTTGTCCACACGCCTATACTGTAGCAGGATGCCACGTCATCACACCCGACCACCAGGGCAGTACAATTTGCTTATCTGAAAAACCAGGTGATCTACCACAAATGCTCTAGGCGTCTTCAGGGTTTCTTGAATCACCGTCCTCTGCCTACCCCCCTTGCCGGAACTGGCGAGCTTTGCTAGCAAGTCAGCTCGGGCATTCTGCTCTCTGGGCACATGCACCACCTCGAAGGAGACAAAGGAACTCTTCAATTCCTGTACATACTCCAGGTAAGCCGCCATTTGTTGATCTTTAGCCTGGAACTCGCCTGTTACTTGTCCCGTGACCAACAGCGAGTCACTCTTAGCCATCAACACCCTAGCTCCCATCTCCTTGGCCAGCAAGATTCCGGCGATCAGCGCCTCATACTCTGCTTGGTTGTTGCTGGCTTTGAAGGCAAACCTCAGGGACTGTTCAATCAGCACGCCGTTGGGTCCTTCCAAGATGACTCCAACACCGCTACCCTGCTGGTTCGACGATCCGTACACTGAAAGCACCCAACGAAAGTCATCCCCCTCAACTCGTGTCGCTTCAGACGAGAGATCAACCACGAAATCTGCGAAGATCTGCCCCTTAATCGGACCTCGGGGCTCATACTTAATATCGAACTCCGACAGCTCCACCGCCCACTTCACCATCCTCCCGGCGACGTCGGGCTTCTTCGGGACCTTCTGGATGGGCAAGTCGGTCATCACCAGTATTGTGAAGCTGTGGAAGTAGTGGCGTAACCTTCTCGCCGAAAAAACCACTGCCAGTGCAGCTTTTTCCAAGGCCTGATATCTTACTTCCGGGCCCTGCAGCACCTTGCTGACAAAATAAATAGGCTTTTGAGCCTGATCTTGGTCTTAGGCGAGCACCGCACTCACCGCCCTCTCAGTCACAGCGAAATACAACCTGAGAGGGGTCCCCACCAACGGTTTGCACAAAACCGGCGGGCTCGCCAGATACTCTTTAAGCTTGACGAAGGCCTCTTCACACTCCTTCGTCCAGGTAAACTTGTTGTTCCACCTTAAACACTGAAAATACGGATGGCCCTTCTCTCCGCTGGCTGACACGAAACGAGACAGGGCGGCCATCCGACCTGTAAGCTGCTGCACTTCCTTCACGGTAGCCTGGCTCCTCATCGCCAAGATGGCAGCACACTTATCAAGATTGGCTTGTATTCCTCTCTCAGTTAAGAGAAATCCCAGGAACTTCCCAGCTTCCACGCCAAAGATGCACTTCTCGGGATTCAGCTTTAACCTGAACTTGGCAATCGTAGTAAATAATTCCTCCAAGTCCGCAACGTGCTTGCTCTTCTCTGGCGAGGTCACGACCATGTCATCTACGTAGGCTTGCACATTTCTTCCCAGCATTGGTGCAAGCACCCGATCCATCAACCTCTGGTACGTGGCCCCCGCGTTTTTCAGCCCAAATGGCATCACCTTGTAGCAGTAGTACGATCTCTCGGTCATGAAGGCAGTCTTCTCTTCATCCATGGGATGCATCTTGATCTGGTTATACCCCGAGAAGGCATCCAAGAAACTCAACAACTTACACCCTGCAGCATTGTCCACCACGGCGTCTATGCTTGGCAAAGGATACGAATCCTTTGGGCAAGCCTTGTTCAGATCAGTGAAGTCGACGCACATGCGCCACTTCCCATTGCTCTTCTTTACCAGCACGACGTTGACCAGCCACTCAGGGTACTGCACCTCCCTGATATGGCCTGCAGCGAGGAGCTTCTGGGTTTTGTCTCTAATCGCCTGCCTCCTCTCCTCGTTGAACTTCCTTCTCCTCTGTGGTACGGGTCTCACCTGGCTGTCCATCGCCAAATGATGGCACAAGAAGTCGGGATCGATCCCGGGCATGTCCGAAGCGGACCAGGCGAACGCATCCAGATGCCGCTCTATCACCTTGGCGATCTGGTCCTGGAGCTCAGCCTCCAGAGATCTTCCCAGCTTGAAGATTTTTCCCCCGATCTCCCTTTCGAGCCACTGCTCGACGGGTTTTGGTCTGGTTTCTCTGGCGATCACCGCCCTAGCGATTCCCAGCTCCCTCGCTTCCTCAGGGCGATTCCTCGCCTCTTCTTCCCGCTCGGCGTTCTCCTCCCCCGACTCAGCTTCCACCATCACCACCTCGCTTCCGGCGGTCTCCTCTATTACCGTCGGCCTGGGCTTCACACCGGGAGGCGGGGTGGTTGTCACATAACTCACGGACCTCTTGTTCCTCAGGCTATTCTCATAGCACTTCTCTGCTTCTTTCTGGTCAGATTTGATGGTGATCACCACCCCCTCCATAGACGGCAGCTTCACCTTCATGTGCCGGGTCGAAGGTATAGCGCCTATTCTGTTGAGCGTGGGTCTTCCCAGCAGAATGTTGTATGCTGAAGGAGCGTTCATGACAAGGTACTTGATTTTCTCTATTCTCGAGCCCGCCTCATCTGTAAATGTAGTCCTCAACTCAATGTACCCCCTGACCTCCACCTGGTCGCCAGCGAAACCATACAAACACCCTCCATAGGGTCTCAGCTGGTCAAGGGGTAGCTCCAATTGCGTGAAAGTCGGCCAGAACATCACGTCTGCCGAGCTTCCTTGGTCGACCAGAACCCTGTGGACCTTCCTTCCCGCCGTAATCAGCGATATGACTATGGGGTCGTTGTCACGAGGCACAACGTCCCGAAGATCTTGCTTTGTGAACGTAATGTCCACATCCGGCGAGTGGTCCTCAAACATATCCACCGTCATCACAGACCTCGCATACTTCTTCCTCTGTGACGCGGTGCATCCACCACCCGAGAAACCCCCTGCAATGGTGTGGATCTCCCCGTGGGTGGGCATGTCGTGCTGTTGAGCCTCACCACCTGCTGGTTGGGAGCTCGACGCGCCCCCCGTCCTTCTATCCAGCAAGTAGTCGTTTAGGAACCCGCTCTTGACCAGATCGTCGAGCTGGTATCCTAAAGCCAAGCATGAGTCCACGGTGTGGGCAAAGCCCTGGTGGAACTCGCACCAGGCGTCTGGCTTTGGTCCCAGCACCTTGTCGCCCACCTTCTCGGGCGCTTTCAGCCTAGCTGATATATTGGGAATGGCGATCAGGTCCGCCAATCCCATGACAAACTTGTGCTTTGGCGGGCGATTGTACTCCCGGCGTGCTGGCTGAGGGCGCCCTGGGCCCCTGCCCTTGTTCTTCCTTGGATCATAAGGATGGCGAGTCCTCTGATCCCTCTTGGCCGCCGCTATCTCCAGCACCCTCTGTGGCTGGATCCTGGTCTGGGCACGTGGCCTAGCGGGAGCCACGCTTCCCCTCTTCTCGGCGACCTCACTTTCATCGGCGATGTGGGCCACCGCAAGTCGCCTAACCTCAGCAAATGTGGCCGGGTGAGCCCTGATCAACGCCTCGCAGAATGGTCCCGGCAGCACGCCCTTCTTGAATGCGTAGACCAGCATCTCTTCGTCCTTGGCCGGCGAGCGGACCATCTGCGCCCCACAACGATTCAAGTAGTCCCTGAGGGACTCTCCATGGTACTGCCTTATGTCGAACAGATCATAAGACACCCTAGGCGGCGCCTTGTTCACTATATACTGCTCGACGAAGATCTTCGAAAACTGTTGGAAGTTGGTTATGTGACCTGTAGGCAGGCTCACAAACCATTACTTAAGAGAAAAACTCAAGAACTCTAAGCAACCGTGCCAAAGCTCTCTCTCAGCGTACTCTCGTTCTCGCAGTTGTAAAGAAGTAATCTAAATGCGTGCGTACCTCAAAGTTCGTTGGAAACTCTTATATACCTGGACACTTTCTCTCTCCTGGCAGTTACACATCTGGACACGTGGCTCGCATCCAGTTGTACAAGTGCCATCATCTGGAGCATCCTTGACTTGGGCGCCACTTCTTACTCTTCAGGGTTTTGGCTAAGTTACTTATGCATGACACAACTCAGTGCATAGTTGTCTTGGAGCGTGATCTCTTCTAGGTGGCGAGTTCGGGTGCCTTCGTATACACCTTCCTTGTGGTCTCGCCGGCCGCCTTCATGATCTACTTTACTTGCTTCACCGTGTATGTTCAGGTAAGCTGTCCCCCGACCTCATCCTCTGGCCAGCTTGGAAGTGACTATCTACCTTCATCTTCGGCGATGTCCTTGTTTCGGCGATCTCTAATCACTTGGTCGCCTGGGTTCACATCTGGCGACTTCATCTTCAACCCGGTGACCGCCGGTTTAGGTATGCTGGAGATCGGAGCACGCCAACTTAATAACTGGCGACTACACGAACCCCCCGACTTCCTTCCCTTCTGCCAGCCAGGTGTCCCATCCAACACGCCTATATAATAGCTCGACGCCACGTCATTACTCCCGACTATCAGGTCGGTACAAAAACCATAATTTCACTTATTCACCAATTTTCATACCCAGGCAAAAAAAGCCAATCCACCGAACTTGGCTAAGCCAAAACCCAACCAAGATCAATTTCTTTTGCAACCAAACTTTTCACACCTCATTTTTTATGCATTTGTGACAATTCCCCACCAAGATTGCACAAAAACCATAACTTCACTTATTCACTAATTTTCCTACCAAGGCAAAAAAGGCCAATCAACCAAACATGGCTAAGCCAAAACCCAACCAAGATCAATTCCTTTTGCAACCAAACTTTTCACACCTCATTTTTGATGCATTTGTGCCAATTCCCCACCAAGATTGCACAAAAACCATAACTTCACTTATTCACCAATTTTGCTACCAAGGCAAAAAAGGCCAATCCACCGAACTTGGGTAAGCAAAAACCCAACCAAGATCAATTCCTTTTGCAACCAAATTTTTCACACCTCATTTTACATAAATTTGTGACAATTCCCCACCAAGATTGCTCAAAAACCATGACTTCACTTATTCACCAATTTTGCTACCAAGGCACAAAAAGCCAATCCACCCAACTTGGCTTAGCTAAAACCCAACCAAGATAAATTCCTTTTACAACCAAAATTTTCACACCTCCTTTTGCATACATTTCTGAGACTTCCCCACTAAGATTGCTCAAAAACCATGACTTCACTTTTTCACCAATTTTGCTAGCAAGCCACAACAAGCCAATACACCCAACATAACTAAGCCAAAACCCAACCAAGATCAATTCCTTTCGGAGCGAAACTTTTTACACCTTATTTTGCATACATTTGTGACAATTCCCTACCAAGATTTCTCAAAAACCATGACTTCACTTTTTCACCAATTTTACTACCAAGGCACAAAAAGTTAATCCACCGAACTTGGCTAAGCCAAAACCCAACCAAGATCAATTCCTTTTGCAACCAAACTTTTCACACCTCATTTTTTATGCATTTGTGAAAATTCCCCACCAAAGATTGCACAAAAACCATAATTTCACTTATTCCCCAATTTTGCTACCCAGGCAAAAAAAGCCAATCCACCGAACTTGGCTAAGCCAAAACCCAACCAAGATCAATTCCTTTTGCAACCAAACTTTTCACACCTCATTTTTCATGCATTTGTGAAAATTCCCCACCAAGATTGCACAAAAACCATACCTTCACTTACTCACCAATTTTGCTACCAAGGCAAAAAAGGCCAATCGACCGAACTTGGCTAAGCCAAAACCCCACCAAGATCAATTCCTTTTGCAACCAAACTTTTCACACCTCATTTTTCATGCATTTGTGAAAATTCCCCACCAAGATTGCACAAAAACCATTCCTTCACTTACTCACCAATTTTGCTACCAAGGCAAAAAAGGCCAATCCACCGAACTTGGCTAAGCCAAAACCCAACCAAGATCAATTCCTTTTGCAACCAAACTTTTCACACCTCATTTTGCATAAATTTGTGACAATTCCACACCAAGATTGCTCAAAAACCATGACTTCACTTATTCACCAATTTTGCTACGAAGGCACAAAAAGCCAATCCACCCAACTTGGCTTAGCTAAAACCCAACCAAGATAAATTCCTTTTGCAACCAAAATTTTCACACCTCCTTTTGCTTACATTTCTGACAGTTCCCCACCAAGATTGCTCAAAAACCATGACTTCACTTTTTCACCAATTTTGCTAGCAAGCCACAAAAAGCCAATGCACCCAACATGGCTAAGCCAAAACCCAACCAAGATCAATTCCTTTTGGAACCAAACTTTTCACACCTTATTTTGCATACATTTGTGACAATTCCCTACTAAGATTTCTCAAAAACCATGACTTCACTTTTTCACCGAAATTACTACCAAGGCACAAAAAGTTAATCCACCGAACTTGGCTAAGCCAAAACCCAACTGTACCGTCCCGTATCCGGGCGTTGACTAAGTCAAGGTCAAAGTCAACACCAGGAGTCAAAGTCAACACAAGGCGTTGCCTAGGTGAAGAGACGCCAAGTGCCAGCGTTGTCGAGAAGAGGCGTCGCCAAGGCCAGGCGTCGCCTAGGTGAAGGCGTCGCTCAACCAGGGCGTCGCTAGATCAAACATTACTAAAGCAAGGCAATCACAGTGTGGTTCCCCGATACCCATGGGTAGGAAAGACCATGGAGGGAGCGATGCCGTGGGAAGGCCTCAGGTCCCGATGATCCGGGAGAGTGATAAAGAGAAGAGAAAGGTGGCTTCAAGGCCATAGTAACAACACCAGTGTAGGGCAGTCTGACTCGTGAAGTACCCCTTCCGCCCCAGAGACGCCTTTGGGACAGATACGACTCAAGAGGAAGGTCACGTCCAGGGTAGCCGGGTGCAGGGTACGAGAGGAAGGCAGATACGCTCTCAAAGTGAGTGACTAGATGATTGGGGGCATGAGTTGGCACCCAAAAAGTCACCCCTTGCACAGTAGCACTCCCAGGCAGGAGGACTCACACGTAGAAACATCCCCAGATGGGCAGAAACGCCCCCAGATGGGGTCATGGCGTCGTGAGACCCTCCACGTGTACGACAACCAGGTCAGAATAGAAACACCCTTTAGTCAGGTACCAGGTAATTAAAGTCATTCAATACAGTTTCCGTTTCGAGCGTTCAGGTACTATAATGGCTCCCAAGCCTTTCAACGTCTTAAATTGGCTACGTTTTCTAATTAGACGCCTTAATTGAGCGCGTTACGTTTGTGATTAAAAGCGCTTTAAGGCGCTTTCAATGCTTGGGTAGTTTAAATAGCGCTGAGGATGTTGGGAACGGGGTTCAGAGTTTTGGCAAATTTTCCCATAATACACTCCAGTTGCTTGCTCGAAGTCGTGAGGCTACGCACAAGGGACTGGAAAAGAGGTTGTTTGCCAGAGCGAGAATATACACACAATACAAAGTTCTTTTTACCATCTTCAGAGTGCCATACGCGGTGCTCAGATACGGAGGTGCACATTTTGGTATTTCTTGTTGGCTGACTTGAGCGTCGGAATGCAAACGGCCGCTAGGGCGCCCTTTTTGTCCTCTTTTTGCAGGAATCCACAGGTAACCAGTGGGAAGGAATCCCTAGCTGACGGTTAAGGTCGCGCACATAGACGTCACAGGTCAACCGGACTGAACACCAACCATGATCAATTCCTTTTGCAACCAAACTTTTCACACCTCATTTTTTATGCATTTGTGAAAATTCCCCACCAAAGATTGCACAAAAACCATAATTTCACTTATTCACCAATTTTGCTACCCAGGCAAAAAAACCCAATCCACCGAACATGGCTAAGCCAAAACCCAACCAAGATCAATTCCTTTTGCAACCAAACTTTTCACACCTCATTTTTTATGCATTTTTGACAATTCACCACCAAGATTCCACAAAAACCATAACTTCACTTATTCACCAATTTTGCTACCAAGGCAAAAAAGGCCTATCCACCCAACATGGCTAAGCCAAAACCCAACCAAGATCAATTCCTTTTGCAACCAAACTTTTCACACCTTATTTTGCATACATTTGTGACAATTCCCTACCAAGATTTCTCAAAAACCATGACTTCGCTTTTTCACCAATTTTGCTACAAGGGAACAAAAAGGTAATCCACCGATCTTGGCCAAGCCAAAACCCAACAAAGATCAATTCCTTTTGCAACCAAACTTTTCACACCTCATTTTTTATGCATTTGTGAAAATTCCCCACCAAAGAATGCACAAAAACCATAATTTCACTTATTCACCAATTTTGCTACCAAGGCAAAAAAAAAAGCCAATCCACCTTACTTGGCTAAGCCAAAACCCAACCAAGATCAATTCCTTTTGCACCCAAACATTTCACACCTCATTTTTTATGCATTTGTGACAATTTCCCACCAAGATTGCACAAAAACCATAACTTCACTTATTCAACAATTTTCCTACCAAGGCAAAAAAAGCCAATCCACCGAACTTGGCTAAGCCAAAACCCAACCAAGATCAATTCCTTTTGCAACCAAACTTTTCACACCTCATTTTTTATGCATTTTTGAAAATTCCCCACCAAAGATTGCACAAAAACCATAATTTCAGTTGTTCTGTCCCGTTGACCAGGGACGTCTTCGTGCGCAACCTCAACCGTCAGCTAGGGACTCCTTCCCACTGGTTACCTGTGGATTCCTGCAAAGAAGGACAAAAGGGCGCCCTAGCGGCCGTTTCCACTCTAACGCTCAAGTCAGCCAGCAAGAAACACCAAAACTATGCAGCTCCGTATCAGAGCACCGCGTATGGTACTCTGAAGGTGGTAAAAAGGAAACTGTGTGTTGTGTGTATTTTCTCCCCCTGGCAAAGATCTTTCCCCAGTCCCTTGTACGTAACCTCAAGGCTCGAGCAAGCAACTAGAGAGTTTCTGGAAAATTTGCCAAAAGTTCGAACCCCCTTCCCAACATTCGAGACGCTATTTAAACTACCCTAGCATTTAAAGCGCCTTTAATTACGAAACGTAGCGTATTTAGTTAGCGCATTTAATTATAAAACGTAGCGCATTTAAGACGTTAAAAACGCTCGGGAGCCTTTATAGTACCTTAAACGCTCGAAACGGAAACTGTATTAAATGACTTTAATTACCTGGTACCTGGCAAAATGGCGTTTCTATTCTGACCTAGCTGCAGTACACATGGAGGGCCTCACAGCGCCATGACCCCATCTGGGGGCGTTTCTTCGTGTGAGTCCTCCTGCTTGGGAGTGCTACTGTGCAAGGGGTGACCTTTTAGGTGCAAACTCATGCCCACAATCATCTAGTCACTCACTTTGAGAGCGTATCTGCCTTTCTCTCGTGCCCTGCACCCGGCTACCCTGGGCGTGACCCTCCTCTTGAGTCGTATCTATCCCAAAGGCGTCTCTGGGGCGGCAGGGGTACTTCACGAGTCAGGCTGCCCTATACTGATGCTATCACTATGGCCTTGAAGCCACCTTTCTCTTCTCTTTATTACTTCCCCGGTTTATCGGGATTTCAGGCCCTCCTACGGCGTCGCTCCCTCCATGGTCTTTCCTACCCATGGGTATCGGGGAGCGACACTGTGATCGCCTCGCCTCTGTGACATTTGACCTTGGCGACGCCTTATTTGGGCGACGCCTTAACTGGGCGACGCCTTCACCTAGGCGACGCCTGACCTTGGCGACGCTTCCTCTTGGCGACGCTGGCACTTGGCGTCCCTTCGTCTAGGCGACGCCTTACGTTGACTTTGACCCCGACGTTGACTTTGACCTTGACTTTGTCGACGCCCGGATACGGGACGGTACACAAGCCCCCCAGTCTTAAGCTGAAGACTTGTCTTCAGCGCAAAGACTAAGGCCTCGCCCACGCTGTCCACGTTTCACCCTAGTGACGTGTCATTCTTTGCAGACTTGACGTGACACTCTCTGAACCATGGGGGTGCCCTTAATGTCTGATTGGACATCCTCTGACGCGGGGAAGGTAACACCTTTTTGGGGCCACACTTAATCGCGTGCCACGTGGCTCATCGCACGGCCAGCCTCTAGAGTCCCTTGCGCTCCCCTTGAGCGCTTAATCCCTTGACACGCGGCAGGATCACACGGCTCCCAATTAGCGCCTCTTGGGTTACAAATGTAACGTTCAAGTTACCCAAAACCCCGCGCTCACACCACTGTTTCATCCATGCTCTCTGCATCTCCGCACTGTTCATTGCCTTCAAGCCCTTTCTCTGCAACTTCTGCTCATTCCTTCGTGCCTTCCTTCCTCCCTCACTTCGACATCAAAGGTATGATTTTTGCATCTCCACGACTCTTCTTCTTCATCGCATTGCATCACTGTGTATTGAACTGCTTGGGACTGTTTACGTTTATGCATTACTGTGTCCTTCCGCTCCTCCGTTCTTCTCCGTTCTCTTTTCCTCCTTTCTGGGTTTCCTCGCGTGGGTGGCATTTTTCGAGGGTTTTGTTCCCTTTTCTGCCTTGGAATTGCTTGTTAAAACCCTTTTCCTTTCTTCTTTCTCCAGCTATTTATTTGCATCATGACGCGCCCGAAATCAAAGTCTAGTTCTCCTCCCAAGACTCCCAAGTCCAACTATAAAGCCTTTTATTCATGGGCCCCCGACGAGCTCTTGAGCGAATGCACCACCCTGACAACCGTTCAGGATCTGGAGAATCATCGCGGGGATCCTCACTCGTACAACTTTAATGCTTTCTGCCGCACCCATGACAGACCCAGAAAGGGGGATCCTTTCTTCTTTATGTACCAAACAGTATTTAAGCGCGTCGGGGTGCGCCTCCCATTCACGCCCTTTGAGAGGGAACTTCTCACCGAGATTAACACCGCCCCCGCCCAGCTCCACCCCAACAGCTGGGCATTCGTAAGGGGTTTCCAAATTCTCTGCAGGTTTCTGGGCATCCTTCCCTCTGTGGATGTCTTCTTGCATTTCTTCGAGGTGAAGAAACAGGGGAAAAGCTTTTGGGTAAGCTTTTCCGGGATCGCGGGTAGGATCATTCTTTCCCTCTTCCAGAACTCCTACAAAAATTGGAAAGGAAAATTCTTTAAGGTGTGTTGCGCCAAGCACGACCCCACAGCCTTGGATGGCTTCCCCCTGTACTGGACGGAACACCCCAAAAGGATGCCTCCAAAAGGATGGTCCTGGCGAAAGCAATGAAGGCTGCTCGTGTTGCCAAGGTTGGCGCCTCTTCCGCCCCTGCTGCTGACACAAATCCTTCATTAACCTTGCCTCCACCGCCACCACCCACTACCGAAGCCCCACTAGGCTCATCTTCACCAACTCCACATAACCCCCAACCACTTCAAATGCCCGGCTCTCCCCCTCCCATCGCTGCTGTCCCATTGGCCGTGGCCTCATCACCAGCTCCAACCCCCCTTGACAAAGGGAAACGGGTCTTGGAGATTATATATGATGATGAGGACTCTGACGGCGTGGCACCTTTCAAGAGGAGGAAGGCTGCGAGGGTTCCGGTTCCGTCGGCGGCGTCACCCCAAGGGGGGAATTCCTTCAGGGACAACCCTCCAAGCGCTACCTCTCTCCCTCCCACAATGGTCCAAGAGGAAACAGGTGAAGGGGCTGAATCCGCTCCACCCCCACCACCGGCAGAAGTCTCCGTTGCTCCCGCCTCCGTCGCCGCCGCCCCAGATCTCATCGCCATCCCTCCTCCAATTATACATCTGATGAGGGGATTCAGCTGGGGATCCATGCTAGAAGGTTCCGACAGGAAGGAGGGGATGCCCTTCTACCTGGGAGCCTTCCTAGCCGTGGCCCTCGAATGGCGTGCCCAAGCTAGAAACGCTGCTATGCAGACTCAAACCCTCCAGGCCTTGGAAAGAAGGGTAGCTGCCTTGGAGGAGGAGAAGAAAACACTGGAATGCCAAAACGAGGCCTACTAAGCCACCCTGAAGATGGCGCAAGAGGCCAAGGAGGAGGCTGAAAAACAACTGGCAAAGGCGACGGAGCTACAGGCTGACTTCTACACTCGGGAAGTCGCTCTTCAAGTCCAAATAACAGGCCTCCAGGGTATGGTCGACCCGTTTCTTTCGCTGCGTTGGGCGACCCCATATGCCTAGTGCCTTGCTCCTACCGTGCTTCTCGGAAACCGTTCCGCCTTCGTATCTATGAGGCCTCCGCCTCATGAAGGCGTCGGTGGCTTTACCATTGCCACAACGCAAAGGTTGAAAACCTCCTCTGGGCCTTAAACACCTGGGACAAGGCGTCGATGCCCACACCCATGGAGAGGCTTGCCTATCGGAGCCGTATCGTCCTTGGTGTGTCTCAAACACCAAAGCGACCTGTCCCTTGATCTTTGGTACCCAGCGCCCCCGCCTAAGGAGAGGCCTGCCACAGCAGCGCCCTATCGTCCTCAGGGTGCCAAGAAACGCCCAGCACTGGGAAAGCTCAAAGCCCTCCGGGGGGTCGTTCCCTCCATGGTCATTCCTTTCCGTGGGTGTCGGGGAACAACCCTGCCAGCGGTTCACTCAGCATTTGGCCATCTCGTCTCCCTCCACAGTCTTTCCTACCTGTGGGTATCGGGGAGGCGATGCCGCTTGTGACCAGTTTTGACTTCTTCGATTTCGCCTCCCTCCACAGTCTCCCCTACCTGTGGGTATTGGGGAGGCGACACTGCTGGTACTTGTTTTGGCGACACCCGCAACATCCCGTGCTGGCGACGCCTTGGGCGTCTCATGCTGGCGACGCCCGGTGCGGTTCAGCCGTCGACTTTACCTTGGGATTGACTTTGACTCAGGTCGACGCCCGAGGGTGGTGAAAAGCTTCAGGTCTCGCCCGCGCCATCCACGTGGCGTTTCTCGTATGGCTGATGAGACGTTCCCCTACTTGACTTGGTCCTGACATTTCCTGAACCTCTGGCCCATTCACGACGGCGCGTCGTACCTTTGGGCATTCTGTCGATACGACGTTTTCTGAGTGTTAACCAGTGATTCCAGGGTCATCCTCCCATCTCCTGCCACGTGGTTTGATCGCATGGTGTACCCATTTGCGTCGTTTGGCGCTCTAACTACAATATTTCCATTTGCGTCGTTTGGCGCACTAACCGCAATATTTAGTTCTTCAGAATCTTGAACCTGCCCTGATCGTTTCAGTGCCTTCGTAACCTCCTTTCTTCATCTTTCTTCACGCAAAGAGTCCCTCTGTGTCTTCTTTAACCCACGCTCTATCCCTGCGCTTCCAGCAGGTTACTCTCCTCCAGGCCTTCCAGATACTATCCAGGCATGTCTTCCTTTGTTCCTCCTCCCAGGGTTAACCCCAAGGACCTGTATCCTTGGGCCTCGAGTGAGCTTCTTGACGAGTGCTCATGCTTACTCTCCACCAGGGCCATTAGGGAGCACAAGGGGGATTCGTGCTCCTATGACCACCGTGCCTTCGCGAAGAGGCACGACGACGACATTGTTGTGCTCCCTTACGCTCTAAGGGAGCCAGTATGTGGAGACGAACGGGCCAACGACGGGGTCCCCTTCTTTTACTTCTATCAGGTGGTTTTCAAAACCATCGGTGTGCGCTTGCCCTTCTCCAGGTTTGAGAAGGAACTGCTGACGGAAATCAATGTTGCTCCGGCCCAGTTATATCCCAATAGCTGCGCTTTCGTCAAAGCTTTCGACATACTGTTTGGTTTCCTGGGGTGTGCACCTTCTTTGGACATCTTTCTTCACTTCTTTGAGGTGAAGAGGCAAAGAAACAACCTCTGGGTGACCCTCAGTAACGTTCCTGGCAGGGTTCTCCTGACCCCCTTCCAGACCTCTTTCACTGGGTGGAAAGGCAGGTTCTTTAAAATGTGTTGCTCTGATCTCGTTCCCTCTGCCCTAGATGGTTTTCCACTGTACTCGGTGAGGGAGACGAGGGCCCTCAAATCCAAACCCTTCAAGAAGCTGGCCCCGAATGATCAGGTAGTTTGTCGGATCCTTGCTGAGGCGGGAGGGTTTGACTCCGCCACCTTGATTAGCTTCGAGTTCAATGTCGGGACCTTAGAGAAGTATATAGGTATGAGTCACTGCCCTAGAAACTTCTGCCTTTAACGCTTTTTGAACCTGTGTATGTTTTACTTCATGGTGTCTCTAACGCGTTCACCCCCCCTTGGTGCAGGTTCGAAGATAAACCAAGAGCGGAGGTCGCGACTTACCCGGGCTGAGAGCGGGGCTTCGTCTTCCTCTCATGCTGACTCCGACGACCACTGAAGTTTGTGTTTATGTTTTTGTACGAGCACAGGGCCTGTAATAATGTTTTCCCTATTCGCCTTACTCACATTCATTTCGAACACTACTTGTAAACTTAACTTTACTGTACCCTGCTTGGTTTCCATAATGTCGCTATACTTCTGCACCCACTTCATATACTGTGTGTTTTTCCCTTCGTTATGTTTACTGGCGGTGCCTTCGCTTGGGCGGCGCCTTCGCTCGGGCGGCGCCTTCGCTCGGGCGGCGCCTTCTATCTTGGCGATGTCTTCTCTTGGCGACGCCTTCTGTCTTGGAGACGCCTTGGCTGGGCAACGCCTTCGCCTAGGCGACGCCTTACCTTGGCGGCGCCTCTTCTTGGCGACGCCTATCACTGCTTCGAACGGGCAAAAGATAAAGGCTAAAAACCAAGGCAAGGTTTTTCTCGAACTTGTTCTTTTCTTTTCTTTGGGTGACCTCATTAAAAAACCCCGGAAAGGGAAAAAGAGCGTCCCGTTTTACAAGATTGTTACATTCTTGCTTACATAAATCAACTAAAATAGAACTTCAAGTTGGCTGCATTCCAATTGCGCGGGATGGGACCCCCTTCCAAGGTCTCTAGGTTGTACGAACCGTTTCCCTTGACCTCAGTAATTCTGAAGGGTCCTGTCCACTTGGGAGACAGCTTATTCTCCAGCTCGTATGGGTGGGCTTTCCTCATAACTAGGTCGCCAACCTGGAACTGTCGTGGCTTTACCTTAAAGCTATATTGTCACTCTACTCTTCTTTTTACTGCTTGAGCTTTTATTCTGGCTTCCTCCCTGGCTTCTTCTAGTAGATCCAGGTTCACCCGCCTTTCTTCGTTGGATTCCTCAACCACAAAATTTTGAAAACGTGGCGAGCTTTCATGTATTTCTACCGAGATCATCGCATCCGACCCATACACCAAACTGAAAGGCTTCTCCATGGTAGAAGATTGGGGCGTGGTATGGTATGCCCATACGATCCTTGGTACTTCCTCCGCCCACGCCCCTTTGGCCTTCTCTAGCCTTTTCTTTAGCTTCCTGAGCAAGACTCTGTTTGCTGAGTCTACTTGCCCGTTAGTCTGGGGGTGTTCGACTGATGCGAACACTTGCTTGATGCCTACCTCAGTACACAGGTTTCTCAACTGCTGACTAGCGAACTGGGTTGCATTATCGGATATCAGCCGCCTAGGTACGCCAAAGCGACACACAATGTTCTTCCATACGAAGTGTTGCACCTTGTGCGCAGTGATATGGGCCACGGGCTCCGCCTCTATCCACTTGGTGAAGTACTCGATGGCAACGATCAAGTACTTCATCTGCCTTATCGCCAGTGGGAATGGTCCTAGGATGTCAATCCCCCAAGTATGGAAAGGCCACGGGCTGTATATGGATCACAGCTCTTCTGGCGGCGCCTTATGCCAGTCGGCGTGTTTTTGACACTGCTTACAACGCTGGGCGTGCCGCACGCAATCTTCCTTTACTGTTGGCCAATAAAAACCCGCGCGTACCACCTTGGAGGCTAATGACCTTCCCCCGACGTGGCTCCCACAAACGCCTTCATGGAGCTCCGCCATTATTCTGGTGCACTCGTCGCCACTTACGCACGTTAAGATAGGGTGAGTAAACCCGTGCCTGAACAACACTCCGTCCTCCAGAGTGTACCTTGCGGCATTTCTCTTAACCTTCTTGCCCTCTTCAGGCTCCACTGGGAGAGCCCTATCTGCCAGATACCGTTTGTACGGCATCATCCAGGTGACTCCTTCGGTTAGGGCACACACCTGCACCTGCCTTCCTTCTTCGGGCATCACCGCATATGCACTGATGCGGGGCGTCTTCAGCGTATCTTGGGTCAAGGAATGATGACTCCTTGGCCTTCCTCTTGCTGTACAAATCCGGAGGACATCCACCCTGTTATCTTCCACGAACTTATGCGGAGCTTTGAGCGTCTCTTGGATCACTGTCCTCTGTCTACCCCCTTGCCTGAGCTGGCCAGCTTGGCAAGCAGGTCGGCTCTGGCATTCTGCTCCCTTGGGACATGTATAAGCTCAAGAGCGTTGAATGCTCCCTTCAATAGCTGGACGTATTTCAGATACGCCGCCATCAAGGGTTCCTTCACCTGGAACTCACCCGACACCTGCCCTGTAATCAACTGGGAGTCGCTTTTCACCAAGAGGTTCTGCGCACCCATCTCCTTGGCCAGGAGCATCCCTGCGATCAGAGCTTCGTATTCCGCCTGATTATTACTTGCCTTAAAGGCGAAGCGCAGAGCTTGCTCAGTCAGCACTCCATTGGGTCCCTCCAAGACTATTCCCGCACCACTCCCTTGTTGGTTAGAAGAGCCATCGACAGAGAGCAACCACTGTGAGCCCACCTCCACCTCTTGTTCACCTCCGGGCGAGAGTTCTGCCACAAAATCTGCATACAATTGCCCTTTGATGGATCCTCTAGGCTCGTACTGCATGTTGAATTCGGACAGCTCCACCGCCCAGCGTACCATCCTTCCAGCCACATCAGGCTTCTGCAACACCTTCTGTATAGGGAGGTTCGTCATCACTACCACCGTAAAGTTGTGGAAGTAATGACGGAGACTCCTGGCTGAAAACACCACCGCCAACGCCGCTTTCTCCAGCGCCTGGTATCTCGTCTCCGCCCCTTGTAACGCCTTGCTTACGAAATATATGGGCCTTTGACTCTGGTCCTGCTCCTGGACCAGCACAGAACTGATAGCCCGCTCTATCACCGTAAAGTACAATCGGAGGGGTACACCTGTTACCGGCTTGCAGAGGACCGGTGGCGTCGCCAGGTATTCTTTCAACTTGATGAAAGCCGCTTCGCACTCGTCAGTCCATGCGAAGCGACTATTTCTCTTGAGGCACTGGAAATAGGGGTGCCCCTTCTCTCCCCCAGTGGAAACAAACCTTGAGAGCGCCGCCATGCGCCCTGTCAGCTGCTGCACTTCCTTTACCGACGTCGGGTTTCGCATGGCGATGATTGCTGCACATTTGTCGGGGTTCGCCTCTATCCCCCTCTCTGTGAGCATGAAATCCAAGAACTTACCGACCTCTACCCCGAAGACACACTTCTCAGGGTTTAGTTTGAGGCGATACTTGGATATAGTGACGAACAACTCCTCCAGGTCCGCCATGTGCTGTGCCCTATCCTGCGACGCCACTACCATGTCATCCACGTAAGCGTACACATTCCTCCCTAGCTTGGGCGCTAGGACCTTGTCCATTACCCTTTGGTAGGTGGCTCCCGCGTTTTTCAGCCCAAAAGGCATCACCTTATAACAGTAACTGTAAGTCTCTGTCATGAATGCAGTTTTTCTGTCGTCTCTCGGGTGCATCTTGATCTGGTTGTATCCCGAGAATGCGTCCAGGAATCTTAGCACCTTGCATCCAGATGCACTATCCACCAGTGCGTCGATGCTGGGGAATGGGTACGAGTCCTTCGGGCACACCTTATTTAAATCTGTGAATTCCACGCACATCCGCCACTTCCCATTTGCCTTCTTTACCAAAACGACGTTGGCTAGCCACTCAGGGTATTGGATCTCCCTGATGTGGCCAGCACTCAACAGCTTCTGCGTTTCTTCCTTTACCACCAGCTGCCTCTCTTCGTTAAACTTCCTCCTCCTTTGGCGCACGGGACGGACCGTGGCGTCCATACTGAGGTGATGACATAGGAAATCCGGGTCGATGTCGGGCATATCCGAGGCAGACCATGCGAAGGCATCCAAATGGCGTGAAATCACCTCTGCCACCCCTTCCTGTTCTTCTTGGCTCAGCAAACGCCCTAACTTAAACGTTTTGCCGCCAATCTCCCTCTCCACGGCGTTAGTCGCCGGTTGGTCCCTGCTATCAGCCTGAATGGGCGCCGCCTCTTCCACGGGCGCCGTATCGTCAGGTCCCTCCTCCACGAGTGTATCTACCTCGGGCGTCGCCATCACGGATGTGGCCTCATCGGGTGTTGCCCCAGCGGGCATTGCCTCAATCATCGTCGTGTCCACACTGGGCGGACGCTCAAACACCATGAATACGCTTTTCTTCGTTTTCAGGCTGTTTTCATAACATTTCCTCGCCTTGCCGCTGAGGTCCGGCAGCTTCATCTTCATATGGCGTGTGGAGGCTACTGCGTTCAGCGTATTCAACGTCGGTCTGCCTAACAAAATGTTGAAGGCGGAGTGGGCGTTGACGACCAAGTACCGGATGCTTTCAGTATGCGAGGCCTCTCCATCCGTGAATGTAGTCCTCAACTCCAAGTAGCCTCGAACTTCCACCTGGTTGGCCGCAAACCCGTATAGGCACCCTGTGTAGGGCCTCAAAAGGTCGGGAGATAAACGTAACTTGTTGAATGTCGACCAGAACATGAAGTCTGCTGAACTTCCCTGATCGACAAGAACCCTATGCACCTTTCTTCCGGCCGTGACAACTGATATGACCACAGGGTCATTGTCATGCGGCACCACATCTCGTAGATCCCCTCTCGTGAACACGAGGTTAGATTCCCACGGCTCACCCGAGATTCTTTCCTCAATCGAGTTGACCCCCCTCGCGTATTTCTTTCACTGGGAGGCGATGGGTCCACCGCCGGAAAAACCTCCAGCAATGGTGTGGACCTCGCCGAGAACTGGCATCTCGTGCGCTTGCTCTTCTGTTGGCATCGGCAGAGCGGCGGTCGCGGCGGGTTCTGCGACGTAATCCTTCAGAAACCCGCTCCTCACCAGCTCATCAAGCTGATAACCCAACGAGAGGCAGTTGTCAATGTGATGCCCGAAAGCCTCGTGGAACTCGCACCAGGAGTCTTTCCGTGGCCCTAACACCTTGTCAGTTTTCGCAGGTCGCCTCAACCTCTCAGCTATGTTAGGCACGGCGATCAGGTCCTTCAGCTCCACCACAAAGTTGTACCTCGCCGGTCTTGCCCTCTCTCTGACGGGACGATCCCCTCCTGCTGGACCCCGGGGCTGGGGTTTCCTGGTCTCATAGGGGCGTCTCCCCTCTGGCTTTTTTCTCCCCGTCGTGGTCTCGTTGACCCTGACGGGTTGAACCCGCGTCTGCGCTCTCGGGTGTGAAGGTACAGCGCTGGTGCGCTTCTCACACACTTCTTCTTCAGAGGCGATATGTTCCACCGCCCGACGCCGTATTTCAGCAAAAGTCCTTGGGCGATTGCGAATAATAGATTTGCAGAAAGGGCCGGGACACACGCCTTTCCTGAAGGCATACACAATTATTGGCTCCTCCGACGTGCCCACTTTCACCACTTGGGACTCGAAGCGGTTGATATACTCCTTCAAACTTTCCCCTTGGTATTGCTTCACGTCAAACAGATCGTAGGATACTGGCGGCAGGGCCCTGTTCGCCAGGTATTGCTCTCTGAATTACTGGGACAGCTATTGGAAAGAGGTGATATGACCGCTAGGAAGGCTGATAAACCAATCCATGGCCATTCCTGTCAAAGTGCTCATGAAGAGCTTGCATCTTGCGGCGTCAGAACCGCCTACTAACACCATTTGGGTGTGGAACGCCGTAAGATGCGCCTTAGGGTCTTCCATCCCGGTGAAAATCGCCTTGGGCCCTGCGAAGGTGTTGGGGATCGCCGCATCTAGAATCTCCTGCGAGAAGGGAGTGGAAAACTCCCTTGGTGGGGTGAGATGCTCCACCTCTTCATTCTCGCGTTGCACCTGGTTGTTCCTTAGACTCCGACGCAACTCCTCATTAACGCGACGGAGCTCGTCGTTTCTCACATGCGAGGCGTCGAGATCCGCCTGCATGCGCTCTTGCTCTATCTTCGAATCCGCCATGTGATCCTGCAGCCCTCGCATTATCTCCAGGACCTGCTGCATGGACATTTCTTCTCCCGCGGCGCGTGCGGTACCTTGTCTAGTGGTGGCCATTCTTCACTATTTTCTCAAACGTTATCGTGACTTGATAGATCTTTTCAAACTTGCGATGGGACCAACGTTTTATATCGGCCCCACGGTGGGGGCCAAATGTTCCGTCAGGTTGACCTGGGACGTCTTCGTGCGCAACCTCAACCGTCAGCTAGGGACTCCTTCCCACTGGTTACCTATGGATTCCTGCAAAGAAGGACAAAAGGGCGCCCTAGCAGCCGTTTGCACTCCGACGCTCAAATCAGCCAGCAAGAAACACCAAAACTATGCACCTCCGTATCGGAGCACCGCGTATGGCACTCTGAAGGTGGTAAAAAGGAAACTGTGTTGTGTGTATTTTCTCCCCCTGGCAAAGATCTTTCCCCAGTCCCTTGTACGTAACCTCAAGGCTCGAGCAAGCAACTAGAGAGTTTCTGGAAAATTTGCCAAAAGTTCAAACCCCCTTCCAAACATTCGAGACGCTATTTAAACTACCCTAGCATTTAAAGCGCCTTAAAGCGCCTTTAATTACGAAACGTAGCGCATTTAATTATAAAACGTAGCGCATTTAAGACGTTAAAAACGCTCGGGAGCCTTTATAGTACCTTAAACGCACAAAACGGAAACTGTATTAAGTGACTTTAATTACCTGGTACCTGGCAAAATGGTGTTTCTATTCTGTCCTAGCTGTTGTACACGTGGAGGGCCTCACAGCGCCATGACCCCATCTGGGGGCGTTTCTTCGTGTGAGTCCTCCTGCTTGGGAGTGCTACTGTGCAAGGGGTGACCTTTTGGTTGCCAACTCATGCCCCCAATCATCTAGTCACTCACTTTGAGAGCGTATCTGCCTTTCTCTCGTACCCTGCACCTGGCTACCCTGGGCGTGACCCTCCTCTTGAGTCGTATCGGTCCCAAAGGCGTCTCTGAGGCGGCAGGGGTACTTCACGAGTCAGGCTGCCCTATACTGATGCTATCACTATGACCTTGAAGCCACCTTTCTCTTCTCTTTATTACTTCCCCGGTTTATCGGGATTTGAGGCCCTCCTACGGCGTCGCTCCCTCCATGGTCTTTCCTACCCATGGGTATCGGGGAGCGACACTGTGATCGCCTCGCCTCTGTGACATTTGACCTTAGCGACGCCTTATTTGGGTGACGCCTTAACTGGGCGACGCCTTCACCTAGGCGACGCCTGACCATGGCGACGCTTCCTCTTGGCGACGCTGGCACTTGGCGTCCCTTCGCCTAGGCGACGCCTTACGTTGACTTTGACCCCGACGTTGACTTTGACCTTGACTTTGTCAACGCCCGGATACGGGACGGTACATCTGTTATTCACCAATTTTGCTTCCCAGGCAAAAAAAGCGAATCCACCGAACTTGGATAAGGCAAAACCCAACCAAGATCAATTCCTTTTGCAACTAAACTTTTCACACCTCATTTTTTATGCATTTGTGACAATTCCCCACCAAGATTGCACAAAAACCATAACTTCACTTATTCACCAATTTTGCTACCAAGGCAAAAAAGGCCAATCCACCGAACTTGGCTAAGCCAAAACCACACCAAGATAAATTCCTTTTGCAACCAAAATTTTCACACCTCCTTTTGCATACATTTCTGACACTTCCCCACCAAGATTGCTCAAAAACCATGACTTCACTTTTTCACCAATTTTGCTAGCAAGCCACAACAAGCCAATACACCCAACATAACTAAGCCAAAAGCCAACCAAGATCAATTCCTTTTGGAACCAAACTTTTCACACCGTATTTTGCATACATTTGTGACAATTCCCTACCAAGATTTCTCAAAAACCATGACTTCGCTTTTTCACCAATTTTGCTACAAGGAAACAAAAAGTTAATCCACCGAACTTGGCTAAGCCAAAACCCAACAAAGATCAATTCCTTTTGCAACCAAACTGTGTGTACCGTCCCGTATCCGGGCATTGACAAAGTCAAGGTCAAAGTCAACGTCGGGGGTCAAAGTCAACGTAAGGCGTCGGCTAGGTGAGGAGACGCCAAGGGCCAGCGTCGCCAAGAGGAAGCGTCGCCAGGGTAACGTGTCGCCTAGGTGAAGGTGTCGCCCAGTTAAGGTGTCGCCCAACTAGGGCGCCGCTAAGGCCAAGTTTCACAATGGCAAGGCAATCACAGTGTGGCTCCCCGATACCCATGGGTAGGAAAGACCATGGAGGGAGCGACACCGTGGGAAGGCCTCAAATCCCAATAATCCGGGGTAGTAATAAAGAGAAGAGAAAGGTGGCTTCAAGGCCATAGTAATGGCGCCAGTGGAGAGCAATCTGACTCGTGAAGTGCCCTTGTCGCCCCAGAGAAGCCCTTGGGATAGAGACGACTCACGAGAGGGTCACGCCCAGGGTAGCCAGGTGCAAGGTACGAGAGGAAGATAGATACGCTCTCAAGTGAGTGACTAGAGGTTTGGGGGCATGAGTTGGCACCCAAAAAGTCACCCCTTGCGCAGTTGCATTCCCAGGAAGGAGGACTCACACGAAGAAATACCCCCAGATGGGGTCACGGCGCTGTGAGGCCCTCCACGTGTACAGCAGCCAGGTCAGAATAGAAACGCCATTTTGTCAGGTACAAGGTAATTAAAGTTATTTAATACAGTTTCCGTTTCGAGCATTTAAGGTACTATAAATGCTTCCAAGCGGTTTAAACGTCTTAAATGCACTGAACGTTTCATAGTTAAATGCGCTTTAAGACGCTTTAAATGCTGGGGTAGTTTAAATAGCGCCTCGAATGTTGGGAATGGGGTTCGAAATTTTGGCAAATTTTCCAGAAACTCTCTAGTTGCTTGCTCGAGCCTTGAGGTTACGCAGAAGGGACTATGGAAAGATCTTTTGCCAGAAGGAGAAAAGACACACTAGACACAGTTCCTTTTAACCACCTTCAGAGTGCCATTCACGGTGTTCCGATACGAAGGTGTAGAGTTTTTGGTGTTTCTTGCTGGCTGACTTGAGCGTCGGAGTGCAAACCGCCGCTGTGACGCCCTTTTGTCCTTCTTTGCAGGAATCCACAGGTAACTAGTGGGAAGGAGTCCCTAGCTGACGGTTGAGGTCGCGCACAACGACGTCCCAGGTCAACCGGACGGAACATTTGGCGCCCACCGTGGGGCCGATATAAAACATCAGTCCCATCGCAAGTTTGAGAAGACCTATCAAGTCAGAATAACGTTGGAGGAAGTTTGAGGAAACAGTGAAGAATGGCCACCACTAGATGAGGTACAGCACGCGCTGCGGGTGAAGAAATGTCCATGCAGCAGGTCCTGGAGATAATGCGGGAGCTGCAGGAAGATATGGCGGAGTCGAAGATAGAACAAGAACGCATGTAGATGGATCTCGAATTCTCGCATGTGAGGAATGAAGAGCTCCGTCGCGTTAATGAGGAGTTGCGCCGGGGTCTGAGGAACAACCAGGGGCAACGTGAACAAGAGGTGATGGAGCATCTCACCCCACCAAGGGAGTTTCCCACTCCCTTCTCGCAGGAGATCCTAGATGCGGCGATCCCCAACACCTTCGTAGGGCCCAAGGCGATTTTCATCAGGATGGAGGATCCTGAGGCGCATCTCACGGCGTTCCACACGCAAATGGTGTTAGTAGGCGGCTCCGACGCCGCAAGATGCAAGCTCTTCATGAGCACCTTGACAGGAATGGCAACGGATTGGTTTATCAGCCTTCCTAACGGCCATATCACCTCCTTTCAGCAGTTGTCACAGCTGTTCAGAGAGCAATACCTGGCGAATAGGGCCCCGCCGCCAGTTTCCTACGACCTGTTTGATGTGAAGTAGTACCAAGGGGAGAGTTTGAAGGAGTATATCAACTGTTTCGGGGCCCAAGTGGTAAAAGTTGGCACGTCGGAGGAGCCCATGATTGTGTATGCCTTCAGGAAAGGCGTGTGTCCCGGCCCTTTTTGCGAATCTATTATTCGCAATCGCCCAAGGACTTTTGCTGAAATACAGCGTCGGGTGGTGGAACATATCGCCTCCGAAGGAGAGGTGTGCGAGAAGCGCACCACCGTCGTACCCTCACGCCCGAGGGCGACACGCGGGTTCAGCCCGTCAGGGTCAACGAGACCACGACGGGAAGGAAGAAGTCAGAGGGGAGACGCCCCTATGAAGGCAGAAAACCCCAGCCCCGGGGTCCAGCAGGAGGCGATCGCCCGGCCAGAGAGAGGGCAAGGCCGGCGAGATACAACTTTGTGGTGGAGTTGAAGGACCTGATCGCCGTGCCTAATATAGCGGAGAGGTTGAGACGACCGACGAAGACTGATAAGGTGTTAGGGCCTCGGAAAGACTCTTGGTGCGAGTTCCACGAGGCTTTCGGTCATCACATCGATAACTGCCTGTCGCTGGGTTACCAGCTAGATGAGCTAGTGAGAAGCGGGTTTCTGAAGGACTATGTTGCAGAGCCCGCCACGACCGTCGCCCTGCCGGCGCATGAGATGCCTGTTCTCGGCGAGGTTCACACCATTGCTGGAGGTTTTTCCGGCGGAGGACCCACCGCCTCCTAGCGGAAGAAATACGCGAGGGGGGTCAACTCAATTGAGGAAAGGATCTCAGGTGATCCGTGGGAGTCGGACCTCGTGTTCACGAGGGGGGATCGTCGAGACGTGGTGCCGCATGACAATGATCCCGTGGTCATTTCAGTTGTCACGGCGGGCCGAAAGGTGCACAGGGTTCTTGTCGACCTAGGAAGCTCTGCAAACGTCATGTTTTGGTTGACATTCAACAAGTTGCGGCTGTCTCCTGACCTTTTGAGGCCCTACACAGGGTGCTTATATGGTTTCGCAGATCACCAGGTGGAAGGCCGAGGCTACCTGGAGTTGAGGACTACGTTCACAGATGGAGAGGCCTCGCGTACCGAAAGCATCCGGTACTTGGTCGTAAACGCCAACTCCGCCTACAACATCTTTTTGGGCAGTCCGGCGTTGAATAGGCTGAACGCAGTAGCCTCCACACGCCATATGAAGATGAAGCTGCCGGACCTCAGTGGCAAGGTAATAATCATCAAGTCGGATCAGGAGGAGGCGCGGAAGTGTTATGAAAACAGCCTGAAAACGAAGAGAGGCGTATTCATGGTGTTTGAGCGTCCGCCAAGTGTAGACACGACGATGATTGAGGCGACGCCCGCTGGGTCAACGCCTGATGAGGCCACACTCGTGAGGGTGACGCCCGAGGCAGATACACTCATGGAGGAGGGCCCTGACGACACGGCGCCCGTGGAAGAGGCGGCGCCCATTCAGGATAATAGCAGGGATCAGCAGGCGGCTAACACGGTGGAGAGGAAGATTGGCGGCAAAACGTTTAAGCTAGGGCGTTTGCTGAGCCAAGAAGAGCAGGAGGGGGTGGCCGAGGTGATTTCACGCCACTTGGATGCTTTCGCGTGGTCTGCCTCGGATATGCCCGACATCGACCCTGATTTCCTATGTCATCACCTCAGCATGGACGCCACAGTCCGCCCTGTGCGCCAAAGAAGGAGAAAGTTTAACGAAGAGAGGCAGCTGGTGGTAAGGGAAGAAACGCAGAAGCTGCTGAGTGGTGGCCACATCAGGGAGATCCAATACCCTGAGTGGCTAGCCAACGTCGTCCTGGTGAAGAAGGCGAATGGTTAGTGGAGGATGTGCGTGGACTTCACGGACTTAAACAAGGCGTGCCCGAAGGACTCGTACCCACTGCCCAGCATCTACGTGTTGGTGGACAGCGCCTCCGGTTGCAAGGTGCTAAGCTTCTTGGATGCTGTACCGTCCCGTATCCGGGCGTTAACTAAGTCAAGGTCAAAGTAAACACCAGGAGTCAAAGTCAACACAAGGCGTTGCCTAGGTGAAGAGACGCCAAGTGCCAGCGTCGTCGAGAAGAGGCGTCGCCAAGGCAAGGCGTCGCCTAGGTGAAGGCGTCGCCCAACCAGGGCGTCGCCAGATCAAACATTACTAAAGCAAGGCAATCACAGTGTGGTTCCCCGATACCCATGGGTAGGAAAGATCATGGAGGGAGTGATGCCGTGGGAAGGCCTCAGGTCCCGATTATCCGGGAGACTGATAAAGAGAAGAGAATGGTGGCTTCAAGGCCATAGTAACAACAGCAGTGTAGGGCAGCCTGACTCGTGAAGTACCCCTGCCACCCCAGAGACCCCTTTGGGACAGATACGACTCAAGAGGAAGGTCACGTCCAGGGTAGCCGGGTGCAGGGTACGAAAGGAAGGCAGATACGCTCTCAAAGTGAGTGACTAGATGATTGGGGGCATGAGTTGGCACCCAAAAAGTCACCCCTTGCGAAGTAGCACTCCCAGGCAGGAGGACTCACACGTAGAAACGTCCCCAAATGGGCAGAAACGCCCCCAGATGGGGTCATGGCGTCGTGAGACCCTCCACGTGTACGACAGCCAGGTCATAATAGAAACACCCTTTTGTCAGGTACCAGGTAATTAAAGTCATTCAATACAGTTTCTGTTTCGAGCGTTCAGGTACTATAATGGCTCCCAAGCGTTTCAACGTCTTAAATGCGCTACGTTTTCTAATTAGACGCCTTAATTGAGCGCGTTACGTTTGTGATTAAAAGCGCTTTAAGGCGCTTTAAATGCTTGGGTAGTTTAAATAGCGTTGAGGATGTTGGGAACAGGGTTCAGAGTTTTGGCAAATTTTCCCAGAATACACTCCAGTTGCTTGCTCGAAGTCGTGAGGCTACGCACAAGGGACTGTAAAAGAGGTTGTTTGCCAGAGCGAGAATATACACACAATACACAGTTCTTTTTACCATCTTCAGAGTGCCACACGCGGTGCTCAGATACGGAGGTGCACAGTTTTGGTGTTTCTTGCTGGCTGACTTGAGCGTCGGAGTGCAAACGGCCGCTAGGGCGCCCTTTTGTCCTCTTTTTGCAGGAATCCACAGGTAACCAGTGGGAAGGAGTCCCTAGCTGACGGTTAAGGTCGCGCACATAGACGTCACAAGTCAACCGGATGAAACATTTGGCGCCCACCGTGGGGCCGATATAAAACATCAGTCCCATCACAAGTTCGAAAAGATCTACCAAGTTACAGTAACGTTTGAGGAAGTTGGAAGAGACCGTGACAATGGCCCCCACCAGACGAAGTACGGCACGCGCAGCCCCAGCAGAACTATCCATGCAACAGGTCCTGGAGATAATGCGGGGACTGCAGGAGGATATGGCGGAGTCGAAGCTGGAACAGAAACGCATGCAGGCAGATCTCGAAGCCTCGCATGAGAGGAATGAAGAGCTCCGCCGCATAAACGAGGAGTTGCGCCGGGGTCTGAGAAATAATCGGGGGCAACGTGAACATGACGAGATGGAGAACCACTCCCCGCCCAGGGAGTTTTCCACTCCCTTCTCGCAGGAGATTCTGGATGCAGTGATCCCGAACACGTTCGCGGGGCCCAAGGTGATCTTCACTGGGATGGAGGACCCTGAGACGCACCTCGCTGCATTTCACACACAGATGGTCCTGGTAGGCGGTTCTGACGCTGCCAAGTGCAAGCTCTTTATGAGCACCTTGACTGGGATGGCTATGGACTAGTTCATCAGTCTCCCGGACGGTCATATCACATCTTTCCGACAACTGTCACGATTGTTCAGGGAGCAATACCTAGCAAACAAAGCCCCGCCGCCGGTCTCCTACGATTTGTTTGATGTGAAACAATATCAAGGGGAGACCCTCAAAGAATACATCAACCGCTTCGGGGCTCAGGTGGTCAAGGTTGGTACGACAGAGGAACCTATGATTGTGTACGCGTTCGTGAAAGGCGTATGCCCCGGTCCTTTCGGAGAATCCATCATTCGCAACCGCCCTAGGACTTTTGCAGAACTAAGGCGTCGTGCGGTAGAGCATATCGCTTCTGAGGGAGAGGTGTGCGTGAAGTGCACCAGCGTCGTACCCTCACGCCCGAGGGGACCGGTGCGAGCTCAACCCGCCAGGGTCAATGAGACCACGATGGGAAGGAAGATGCCCGAGGGGAGACGCCCCTACGAGGCCAGAAAGCCCCAGCCCCAGGGTTCAGCAGGAGGCGATCGCCCGGCCAGAGAAAGAACAAGGCCGCCGAGATACAATTTTGTGGTGGAATTGAAGGACCTGATCGCCGTGCCCAATATAGCTGAGAGATTGAGGCGACCAGCGAAGTCCGATAAGGTGTTGGGGCCTCGGAAAGACTCTTGGTGTGAGTTCCACGAGGCTTTCGGTCACCACATTGATAACTGCCTGTCGTTGGGTTACCAGCTGGATGAGCTGGTGAGAACCGAGTTTTTGAAGGATTATGTCGCGGAGCCCACAACGACCGCCACCTTGCCGCCGCCGGCGGAAGAACCAGCACACGAGACGCCGGTTCTCGGTGAGGTCCATACCATAGCTGGAGGATTTTCCGGCGGAGGTCCCACCGCCTCCCAGCGGAAGAAATACGCGAGGGGGGTTAACTCGATCGAAGAAAGACTCTCAGGTGCGCCGTGGGAGTCGGACATCGTATTCACGAGAGGGGATCTCAGAGACGTGGTGCCGCATGACAATGACCCCGTGGTCATCTTCATGGTCACGGCGGGAAGAAAGGTGCACAGAGTACTTGTCGACCAGGGGAGTTCAGCAGACGTCATGTTCTGGTCGACATTCAATAAGTTACGATTATCCCCCGACCTACGGAGGCCCTACACAGGGTGCTTGTATGGGTTTGCGGACAACCAGGTGGAAGTCCGAGGCTACCTGGAATTGAGGACTACGTTCGCGGACGGAGAGGCCTCGCATACCGAAAGTATCCGGTACTTGGTCGTGAACGCCAGCTCCGCTTACAACATCTTGTTGGGCAGGCCGGCGTTGAACCGGTTGAACGCAGTAGCCTCCACACGAGATACGCTGAAGACGCCCGGATCAGCACATTCGCGGACACGCCTGAAGAAGAAAGGCAAATGCAGGTATGTGTCCTAACTGAGGGAGACACCTGGATGACGCCATATAAACGGTACTTGGCGGATGGGACTCTCCTAGTGGAGCCGGAAGAGGGTAAGAAGGTCAAAAGAATGACGTAAGATATACTCTGGTGGATGGGGTGTTGTTCAGACACGGGTTCGCACACCCTATCCTAACGTGTGTAAGTGGCGACGAGTGTACCAGGATAATGGCGGAGCTCCACGAAGGCATTTGCGGGAGCCACGTAGGGGCAAGGTCTTTAGCCTCCAAGGTGATACGCGCAGGTTTCTTCTGGCCAACAGAAAAAGAGGACTGCGCGCAACACGCCCAGCGCTGCAGACAATGCCAAAAGCACGCCGACTGGCACAAGGCGCCGCCAGAAGAATTGCGATCCATATACAGCCCGTGGCCTTTCCATACATGCGGAATCGACATCCTGGGTCCGTTCCCACTAGCAATCAGGAAGATGAAGTATTTGATCATTGCCATCGAATACTTCACCAAATGGATAGAGGCAGAGCCCGTGGCACAGATCACCGCGCACAAGGTCCAGCATTTTGTGTGGAAGAACAGTGTGTGCCGCTTTGGCGTACCTAGGCGCTTGATATCCGATAACGGGACCCAGTTTGCCAGTCAGCAGTTGAGAAATCTGTGCGCTGAGATAGGTATCAAGCAAGTGTTCTCATCAGTCGAACACCCCCAGACCAACGGGCAAGTGGAGTCAGCAAACAGAGTTCTGTTGAGGGGGCTGAAGAGAAGGATAGAGAAAGCCAAAGGAGCGTGGGCGGAGGAAGTTCCAAGGATCGTATGGGCATACCACACCACGCCCCAATCTTCTACCATGGAGACGCCTTTCAGTCTGGTGTACGGGTCGGACGCGATGATCCCGGTAGAAATACATGAAAGCTCACCACGTTTTCAAAACTTTGTGGCGGAGGAATCCAACGAAGAAAGGCGGGTAAACCTGGATCTACTAGACGAAGCCAGGGAAGAAGCTAGAATAAAAGCTGAAGCAGTGAAGAGAAGGGTAGAGCGACAATATAGCTCTAAGGTAAAGCCACGACAGTTTCAGATCGGCGGCCTAGTGATGAGGAAAGCCCACCCATACGAGCTGGAGAATAAGCTGTCTCCCAAGTGGACCGGACCCTTCAGAGTTACTGAGGCTAAGGGCAACGGTTCGTACAGCGTAGAGACCTTGGATGGAGGTCCTATCCCGCGCAGTTGGAATGCAGCCAATCTGAAGTTTTATTTTAGTTTACTTATGTAAAGCAGCCATGTAACAGTCTTGATAAAGTCGACGCTCTTTTTCCCCTTCCGGGGTTTTTTAACGAGGTCACCCAAATAAAAGAAAAAAAACAAGTTTGAGAAAAAGCCGTGCCTTGGTTTGTCAGCCTTTGTCTTTCTCCATTTGAAGTAATGTGAGGCGTCGCCAAGAAAGAAGGCGTCGCCTAGGTGAAGGCATCGCCAAGAAAGAAGGCGTTGCCTAGGTGAAGGGCAATGGTTCGTACAACCTAGAGACCTTGGAGGGGGGTCCCATCCCGCGAAGTTGGAATGCAGCCAACTTGAAGTTTTATTTTAGTTGACTTATGTAAGCAGCCATGTAACAATCTTGTTGAAGGGGACATTCTTTTTCCCTTTCGGGGTTTTTTTAACGAGGTCACCCAAATAAAAGAAAAAAATGAAGTTCGAGAAAAACCTTGCCTTGGTTTTTAGTCTTTATCTTTTTCCCGTTCGAAGCGGTGACAGGCGTCGCCAAGAAGAAGGCGCCGCCAAGATAGAAGGCGTCACCAAGAAGAAGGCGTCGCCAGGGAAGAAGGCGTCGCCAAGATAAGACGCCGCCAATACAAGTAGAAGGCGTCGCCCAAGCGCAGGCGTCGCCAAGAGGCATAACGGAGAAAGTGCGCACAGTATATGACAAGTGTGTGCAAAAAAATAAAGCAGCGTTACAAAGGCCAAGCATGGTACCGTGAAATCAAATTACAAGTAATGTTCGAGATAAATGGGAGTAAGGCGAATGGGGCAAACATTACATGCCCTGTGCTCATACAAAGAATACAAACAAACCACTAATCAGTGGCCTCCGGAGTCGGGATGGGAGGAAGACGAAGCTCCGCTCTCAGCCCGCAGGGCCTGGGTAAGTTGTGACCTCCGCTGCTGGTTTATCTTCGAACCTGCACCGAGGGAAAAGTACATAGTAAAGACACCATGAGGAAAAACATGCAAATATTTAGAAAGCATCGAAGGCGGAAGTTTCTAAGTCAGTCACTCGTACATATGTACTTCTCTAGGGTTCCGGCGTTGAACTCCAAACTGATCAAGGTGGCGGAGTCAAAACCCCCCGCCTCAGCCAGGATCCGGCAAACCACCTGGTCGTCCGGGGTAAGTTTCTTGAAGGTCTTGGACTTTAGGGCTCTCGTCTCCCTCACCCAGTATAGTGGAAAACCATCCAGGGCGGAAGGAACGAGATCAGAGCAACAGACTTTGAAAAACCTACCCTTCCACCCAGTGAAGGAGTTTTGGAAGGGGGTCAGGAGAACCCTGCCGGGAATGTTACTGAGGGTCACCCAGAGGTTGTTCCTTTTCCTCTTCACCTCAAAGAAGTGAAGAAAGATATCAACCGAGAGTGCACACCACAGAAAGCCAAAAAGTATGTCAAAGGCCGTGACGAAAGCCCAGCTATTAGGATACAACTGGGCCGGAGTAGCATTAATCTCCGCCAATAGCTCCCTCTCAAACCTGGAGAAGGGCAGGTGCACGCCGATGCTCTTGAATACCACCTGATAAAAGTAAAAGAAGGGGACCCCGTCGTTGGCTCGTTCGTCTCCGCACACTGGCTCCCCTAAAGTGCAAGGGAGCACAACAATATCGTCGTCATGCCTCTTCGCGAAGGCACGGTGATCATAGGAGCACGAATCCCCTTTGTGTTCTGATCCGATCGGTCATCAGTAGTCGATGACGTCAGCAACAGAGAACCACGTGGACCACTAGCAGGGTGACACGTGGACCAGGTGGCAGAGAGGTCAGGGGGACGATCGCCAAGAGCGGTGATCGGTGGTCAGTAACCAAGTGACCACCAACAGATCAGGCGGCAGAGAGGTCGGGGGACAGATCATCCAGAATGGTGATCGGTGGTCAGTAGCCAAGTGGCCACCAATAGACCAGTTCTCAGACTAACGCCTGAAGGGAGAACGCGAGAAGCAAATAAACACTGATCAGTCATCGGGTGTATTGTCATTGGGGTCTCGTGTTACACGCAGTTAAACTGGGGCTGAGGTTCCCAGCGAGAGCGTTACGCATGGATCTCGCGTGAGTACACCTCAGGGAATCATGCACGAGAGTGGCCTGAGGGAACTAGTAAACCAGTCAGTGATTGGTCCCTCAACCCATTACGTGCGTGGCATCGTGAAGGGTAAGTCGCCTACTCAGAGAGCAACGTTTGGTGAGTGTGCCTAGACCAGCCATACCCGACGTTCTCCCCAGAGTATGCGATCTGCCCAGATAAGAGAAACATCCTATGTTACTCCGCAAGGGCGTAACTTAGGCACACAAAGAGAAGCGCTAGAGCCCTTCCAGTAAGTGACACGTGTGTGGTTAGATGTGAGTTGCAGGCCTCCACGTGTCACCATCTGAGAGGGGTGCGGTCCAGACAAAAGTGCACTCCGTACCATTAAGGGTACAGACAGGCGCAGACATGCACAGACTCTCACGCTCCCACTGTTGATTCTGAAGGTACGCTTTCTCTGAAAAGCATAACAGGGTTCTGACACATGCCAGAAAAGCATAACAGAATTCTGTTATGCCCAGAAGCAAGGAAAGAGAGATAAAAGAGAGAATCAGGGTGAGAGTGAGGGGGGACGAAAAACAGAGAGCAAGAGTTTTTCACACACACTACTAGTTTTCTAGTCTTTGGTGGTTCTGTGGACTAACTTGATCGTCGGAGTGCAAACAGCCGCTAGAGGCGCCGTCTGTGTGTTTTGCAGGCCACGTTTGGAGAAGCAAGAGAAGGTTCTGAGGGTGATTCTGCAGAAGACGCAGTCGCGTAGACAGGGCAGAGAGTGCTACGAAGCGATTCCTCCACGTTCGAGTTGCCGGCAGGATCATTTGGCGCCCACCGTGGGGCTCGAGTGAATCGTTGTCCCATATATACCACAGTTTTAAAGCTTACCAGAGTTTTATCAGTTTCGTTGATAGAGAAAGATGCCTAGAAACAGACAACCATCACCTGCGCCATCCGCTGACGAAGGAGCTGTGACAATGGCGCAGGTCTTGGAAATGGTGCGCACGCTGTAGGATAACGCTGCAGCGTGAAAGGTTGAACAAGAGAGGATGCAGATGGAGTTAGCTGCGTCGCAAAGCAGGAACGACGAGCTGAATCGCGTCAACGAGGAGTTGAGAAGGACGCTGCAAGCATAGAGGGAACACATGGTTGACGAAAGGGTGTCTAGGCAGCCCTCACCTCCAAGAGCGTTCCCCATGCCATTCTCCCCTGAGATCATGGGAACCATGGTGCGTCCCAACCTGGTGGGGGTGAAGGCATCGTTCAAACGGTGTTCCACACCCAGATGATGTTGTCCAGGGGTTCAGATGCTGTCTACTGCAAAATGTTTATGAGTACGCTCAGCGGAATCGCCATGGAGTGGTTCGTGAGCCTACCAGAAGGACACATCACGTCTTTCTCTCAGTTCTCGAAGCTCTTCACTGAACAATACATCGTCAACAAGGCACCTGCAGTGGTGTCCTACGATCTGTTCGACGTGCGCCAATACCAGGGGGAGTCGCTGAAGGACTACCTCAACCGCTTTGGGGCACAAGTGGTTAGATTGCCCAGCAAAGATGAAGATATGCTGGTGCACGCGTTCAAGAAGGGAGTGCTGCCGATCCGACGACGTGCGGTGGCACACATAGTGGCAGAAACAGAGGTTTCTGAGAAGAGAGGAAGTGCTGCACCACCAAGACTGCGTGGAGGGCAAGGAAAGCCACAGCAAGCAAGGGTGCATGAGGCCAAGGAGGGGAAGAAGGTGCGGGAAAAACCTCGCCCCTATACACCAGGCAAAGACCAGAGCAGGGGGCGTGCAAGGGAGAATAACGCACCCCCGAGATACAACTTCATGGTGGGATTGGCGGATCTCATTGCCCTTCCTGCTATAGCCGCAAGACTACGAGTACCAGAGAGGACAGATAAGGTACTTGGAAGGAAGAAGAATGAGTGGTGTGAGTTTCATCAGGCTTTTGGCCATACACTTCATTCTTGTTTGGCGCTGGGACACCAACTGGCAGAGTTGGTGAAGTCTGGTTTCCTAGCAGATTACCTGCGTGAGCCGCAGGGTGATCGTGCGTCAGGATCCCAGACTAGAGAACAGCAGCATGAAGTCCCTGTGCATGGGGAAGTGCAGACGATCGCGGGAGGCTTCTCTGGTGGTGGATGCACAGCTTCACAGAGAAGGAGATACGCTCGATCGATAATGGCGGTAGATGCGGTAAATGAGAGTCATTACCCTGAAGTGGACATCATCTTCAGGAAAGCTGATCTACGGGACGTTGTCCCACACAACAACGCCCTGTGGTCATTTCTCTCATCACTGCGGGAAGGCGAGTGCACCGTGTACTCGTAGATCAAGGAAGTTCGGCAGATGTCATGTTCTGGCCAACATTCAACAAGTTACAGTTGTCCCCTGACCAGCTAAGACCGTATATTGGTTGTCTCTACGGTTTTGCAGGAGATCAGGTAGAGGTGCGGGGATACATCGAGCTGAGGACAACGTTCACTGACGGAACGAAAGCCCGCACTGAAAAGATAAAGAACCTGGTGGTGAACGCCCCTTCTGCGTACAATGTCTTGTTGGGGAGGCCAACACTCAATAGACTGGGCGCAACACCATCGACGAGGCATATGAAGTTGAAGCTGCTGTCGATGGAGGGGACCGTGATAACCATCAAGTCGAATCAGGCCGAGGCAAGACGCTGTTATGAGAACAGCTTGAAGCAAAAGAGAAGTGTGTGCCACGTCACCACAAAACAACCACCAGGCGTGCGCGAAGAGCGATCAGTGGTCAGGGAGACACAGGGCGCTCAGAGGATGGAGGATGCTGCGGTGGGGGGCTCCCAGGTAGCCCAAGTCGAAGAAGAAGAGGAAGGCGCGATCACTCCTCGCGAGTCAGGGATCGCGAGGGCGGTCATCGCCAGCGAGAGAAGGCCCCACCCAGCTGAAGGATGGGTCGAAGTGGACGTCGGGGGAAGAAAGTTCAAGTTAGGGGGATCCCTCGTTGAAGAAGAGCGAAGGCTGATCATGGGTGTGATTGAGAAGCACATGAATGCCTTTGCATGGTCAGCATCCGACATGCCAGGAATCTACCCCGATTTCCTCTGCCATCGTCTGTCGATGGACCCCATGGTTCGACCTGTGCGACAGAGGCGAAGGAAATTCAACGAGGAGAAGAGGAAGGTGATCCACGACGAAGCGCAGAAGCTCCTTGCCGCAGGGCACATTAGAGAAATCCAGTACCCCGAGTGGCTAGCGAATGTGGTACTGGTTCAAAAGGCAAGCGGCAAGTGGAGAATGTGCGTGGACTTCACTGACCTCAACAAGGCGTGCCCCAAGGATTCTTACCCCTTACCCAGCATAGATGCTCTAGTTGATAGCGCCTCGGGGGGAAAGCTACTCAGCTTCTTGGACGCTTTCTCGGGGTATAACCAGATCAGGATGCACCCAATGGATGAATGCAAGACTGCGTTTATGACGGAACGGTCGTGCTATTGCTACAAGGTCATGCCATTCGGGTTAAAGAACGCAGGGGCTACCTACCAGCGGCTCATGGACAGGGTGCTCTCGCCCATGCTGGGAAGGAACGTACACGCCTATGTAGATGATATGGTGGTTACGTCCGTAGAGAAGAAGCATCATGCAGCTGATCTGGAAGAGCTATTCACCACCATTGCCAAGTACAGGCTGAAGCTCAACCCTGAGAAATGCATTTTCGGTGTGGAGGCTGGGAAGTTCTTGGGCTTCCTCTTGACAGAGCGGGGAATCGAAGCTAACCCGGAGAGGTGTGCGGCGATCGTGGCAATGAGGAGCCCAACGACGGTGAAGGAGGTGCAACAGCTCACCGGTCGCTTGGCAGCTCTGTCCCAGTTTATGTCCGCTGGAGGGGAGAAAGGTCACCCATACTTCCAGTGTCTCAAACGCAACAGCAGATTTCTCTGGACACAGGAGTGCGAGGAGGCCTTCATCAAGTTAAAGGGGTACCTGGCGAGCCCACCAGTTTTGCGAAAACCCCAGGTAGGCATCCCCCTTCGTCTATATTTTGCTGTGACGGAGAGAGCAGTCAGCTCGGTCCTGGTGCAAGAGCAGAACCAGGCCCAGAGGCCTGTTTACTTCGTGAGTAAAGTGCTGCAAGGCCCTGAAACGAGGTACCAAGCCCTCGAGAAGGCTGCTCTGGCGGTGGTGTTTTCAGCCAGAAGACTCAGGCATTACTTCCACAGCTTCACAGTGGTGGTGATGACTGATCTGCCTATCCAGAACGTATTGAAGAAACCTGATGTAGCAGGCAGGATGGTCAAATGGGCAGTAGAATTGTCATAATTTGATATTCAGTATGAGCCCCGAGGACCGATCAAGGGGCAGGTGTTCGCGGACTTTGTAGTCGAGCTGTCATCGATCGCGACACCTGTAGAAGGGCTAGATTTCCGATGGGTGTTATCGGTGGATGGCTCCTCTAATCAGCAGGGAAGCGGCGCTGGAGACATCCTGGAAGGACCAAATGGGGTACTGATCGAGCAGTCCCTCCGCTTTGCCTTTAAAGCTAGCAACAATCAGGCGGAGTATGAGGCCCTGATCGCAGGAATGTTGCTAGCAAGAGAAATGGGAGCAAGAAATCTGCTGGCAAAGAGCGACTCTTTACTGGTCACCGGGCAGGTTACGGGGGAGTTCCAAGCAAAGGATCCCCAGATGGCAGCCTACTAGGAGTATGTGCAGCTCCTGAAGACGTCCTTCGCCGAGTTTGAGTTAGTGCATGTGCCAAGAGAGCAAAATGCCCGAGCATACCTGCTTGCCAAGCTGGCCAGCTCAGGCAAGGGGGGAAGCAGAGGACCGTCATTCAAGAGACCCTGAAGGTGCCGCGCGCGTTCGTATCAGACAACCAGGTGCTTCACGTATACAAGTCAATGGAGCGTCTAACGATCGGTCATCGGTCGTTGACCCAAGAAACGCTAAGAGCACCGAGGGTGAGATCGCGACCGTCAAAGACCGATGAGTCGATGCATTTGTGACAATTCCCCAGCAAGATTGCACAAAAACCATAATTTCACTTATTCACCAATTTTGCTACCAAGGTAAAAAAAAGCCAATCCACCGAAACTGGCTTAGCCAAAACCCAACCAAGATCAATTCTTTTTGCAACCAAACTTTTCACACCTCATTTTTTATGCTTTTGTGACAATTCCCCACCAAGATTGCACCAAAACCATAACTCCACTTATTCACCAATTTTGCTACCAAGGCAAAAAAAGCCAATCCACCGAACTTGGCTAAGCCAAAACCCAACCAAGATCAATTCCTTTTGCAACCAGACTTTTCACACCTCATTTTTTATGCATTTGTGACAATTCCCCACCAAGATTGCACTAAAACCATAACTTCACTTATTCACCAATTTTGCTACCAAGGCAAAAGAAGCCAATCCACCGAACTTGGCTAAGCCAAAACCCAACCAAGATCAATTCCTTTTGCAACCAAAATTTTCACACCTCATTTTTTATGCATTTGTGACAATTCCCCACCAAGATTGCAAAAAACCATAACTTCACTTATTCACCAATTTTGCTACCAAAGCAAAAAAAGCCAATCCATCGTACTTGGCTAAGCCAAAACCCAACCAAGATCAATTCCTTTTGCAACCAAACTTTTCACACCTCATTTTTTATGCATTTGCAACTATTCCCCACAAAAATTGCACAAAAACCATAACTTTATTCACCAATTTTGCTACCAAGGTAAAAAAAGCCAATCCACCGAACTTGGCTAAGCCAAAACCCAACCAAGATCAATTATTTCTTTTGCAACCAAACTTTTCAAACCTCATTGTTGAAGCATTTGTGACAATTCTCCACCAAGATTGCACAAAAATCATAACTTCACTTATTCACCAATTTTGCTACCAAAGCAAAAAAAGCCAATCCACCGAACTTGGCTAAGCAAAAACCCAACCTAGATCAATTCCTTTTGCAACCAGACTTTTCACACATTTTTTAAGCATTTGAACAATTCCCCACCAAGATTGCACAAAAACCATAACTTCACTTATTCACCAATTTTGCTACCAAGGTAAAAAGAGCTAATCCACCGAACTTGGCAAAGCCAAAACCCAACTAAGATCAATTATTCCTTTTGCAACCAAACTTTTCACACCTCATTTTTTATGCATTTGTGATAATTCCCAGCCAAGATTGCATAAAAGTCATAACTTCACTTATTCACCCATTTTGCTACCAAGGCAAAAAAAGCCAATCCACCGAACCTGGCTAAGCCAAAACCCAACCAAGATCAATTCCTTTTGCAACCAAACTTTTCACACTACATTTTTTATGCATTTGTGACAATTCCCCAGCAAGAGTGCCCAAAAACCATAACTTCACTTATTCACCAACTTTGCTACCAAGGTAAAAAAAGCCAATCCACTTTACTTGGCTAAGCCAAAACCCAACCAAGATCAAATCCTTTTGCAACCAGACTTTTCAAACCTCATTTTTTATGCATTTGTGACAATTCCCCACCACAAATGCACAAATACCATAACTTCACTTATTCACCAATTTTGCTAGCAAGGCAGAAAAAGCCAATCCACCAAACTTGGCTAAGCAAAAACCCAACCTAGATCAATTCCTTTTGCAACCAGACTTTTCACACCTCATTTTTGATGCATTTGTGACAATTCCCCACCAAGATTGCACAAAAACCATACCTTCACTTATTCATCAATTTTGCTACCAATGCAAAAAAAGCCAATCCACCGAACTTGGCTAAGCCAAAACCCAATCAAGATCACTTATTCCTTTTGCAACCAAACTTTTCACACCTCATTTTTTATGCATTTGTGACATTTCCCCACCAAGATTGCACAAAAGTCATAACTTCACTTATTCACCCATTTTGCTACCAAGGCAAAAAAAGCCAATCCACCGAACTTGGCTAAGCCAAAACCCAACCAACATCAATTCCTTTTGCAACCAAACTTTTCACACCTCATTTTTTATGCATTTGTGACAATTCCCCTGCAAGATTGCCCAAAAACCATAACTTCACTTATTCACCAACTTTGCTACCAAGGTAAAAAAACCCAATCCATTTTACTTGGCGAAGGCAAAACCCAACCTAGATCAATTCCTTTTGCAACCAGACTTTTCACACCTCATTTTTTATGCATTTGTGACAATTCCCCACCAAGATTGCACAAAAACCATAACTTCACTTATTCACCAATTTTGCTACCAAGGCAAAAAAAACCAATCCATCGAACTTGGCTAAGCCAAAACCCAACCAAGATCAATTCCTTTTGCAACCAAACTTTTCACACCTCATTTTTTATGCATTTGCAACAATTCCCCACAAAAATTGCACAAAGCAAATAACTTCACTTATTCACCAATTTTGCTACCAAGGTAAAAAAAGCCAATCCACCGAACTTGGCTAAGCCAAAACCCAACCAAGATCAATTATTTCTTTTGCAACCAAACTTTTCAAACCTCATTGTTGAAGCATTTGTGACAATTCTCCACCAAGATTGCACAAAAATCATAACTTCACTTATTCACCAATTTTGCTACCAAAGCAAAAAAAGCCAATCCACCGAACTTGGCTAAGCAAAAACCCAACCTAGATCAATTCCTTTTGCAACCAGACTTTTCACACATTTTTTAAGCATTTGAACAATTCCCCACCAAGATTGCACAAAAACCATAACTTCACTTATTCACCAATTTTGCTACCAAGGTAAAAAGAGCTAATCCACCGAACTTGGCAAAGCCAAAACCCAACTAAGATCAATTATTCCTTTTGCAACCAAACTTTTCACACCTCATTTTTTATGCATTTGTGATAATTCCCAGCCAAGATTGCATAAAAGTCATAACTTCACTTATTCACCCATTTTGCTACCAAGGCAAAAAAAGCCAATCCACCGAACCTGGCTAAGCCAAAACCCAACCAAGATCAATTCCTTTTGCAACCAAACTTTTCACACTACATTTTTTATGCATTTGTGACAATTCCCCAGCAAGAGTGCCCAAAAACCATAACTTCACTTATTCACCAACTTTGCTACCAAGGTAAAAAAAGCCAATCCACTTTACTTGGCTAAGCCAAAACCCAACCAAGATCAAATCCTTTTGCAACCAGACTTTTCAAACCTCATTTTTTATGCATTTGTGACAATTCCCCACCACAAATGCACAAATACCATAACTTCACTTATTCACCAATTTTGCTAGCAAGGCAGAAAAAGCCAATCCACCAAACTTGGCTAAGCAAAAACCCAACCTAGATCAATTCCTTTTGCAACCAGACTTTTCACACCTCATTTTTGATGCATTTGTGACAATTCCCCACCAAGATTGCACAAAAACCATACCTTCACTTATTCATCAATTTTGCTACCAATGCAAAAAAAGCCAATCCACCGAACTTGGCTAAGCCAAAACCCAATCAAGATCACTTATTCCTTTTGCAACCAAACTTTTCACACCTCATTTTTTATGCATTTGTGACATTTCCCCACCAAGATTGCACAAAAGTCATAACTTCACTTATTCACCCATTTTGCTACCAAGGCAAAAAAAGCCAATCCACCGAACTTGGCTAAGCCAAAACCCAACCAACATCAATTCCTTTTGCAACCAAACTTTTCACACCTCATTTTTTATGCATTTGTGACAATTCCCCTGCAAGATTGCCCAAAAACCATAACTTCACTTATTCACCAACTTTGCTACCAAGGTAAAAAAACCCAATCCATTTTACTTGGCGAAGGCAAAACCCAACCTAGATCAATTCCTTTTGCAACCAGACTTTTCACACCTCATTTTTTATGCATTTGTGACAATTCCCCACCAAGATTGCACAAAAACCATAACTTCACTTATTCACCAATTTTGCTACCAAGGCAAAAAAAACCAATCCATCGAACTTGGCTAAGCCAAAACCCAACCAAGATCAATTCCTTTTGCAACCAAACTTTTCACACCTCATTTTTTATGCATTTGCAACAATTCCCCACAAAAATTGCACAAAGCAAATAACTTCACTTATTCACCAATTTTGCTACCAAGGTAAAAAAAGCCAATCCACCGAACTTGGCTAAGCCAAAACCCAACCAAGATCAATTATTTATTTTGCAACCAAACTTTTCACACCTCATTTTTGATGCATTGGTGACAATTCTCCACCAAGATTGCACAAAAATCATAACTTCACTTATTCACCAATTTTGCTACCAAGGCAAAAAAATCCAATCCACCGAACTTGGCTAAGCAAAAACCCAACCTAGATCAATTCCTTTTGCAACCAGACTTTTTACACCTCATTTTTGATGCATTTGTGACAATTCCCCACAGAAATTGCACAAAAACCATAACTTCACTTATTCACCAATTTTGCTACCAAGGTAAAAAAAAGCCAATCCACCGAACTTGGCTAAGCCAAAACCCAACCAAGATCAATTATTTCTTTTGCAACCAAACTTTTCACACCTCATTTTTGATGCATTTGTGACAATTCTCCACCAAGATTGCACAAAAATCATAACTTCACTTATTCACCAATTTTGCTACTAAGGCAAAAAAAGCTAATCCACCGAACTTGGCTAAGCAAAAACCCAACCTAGATCAATTCCTTTTGCATCCAGACTTTTCACACCTCATTTTTGATGCATTTGTGACAATTCCCCACCAATATTGCACAAAAACCATAACTTCACTTATTCACCAATTTTGCTACGAAGGTAGAAAAAGCCAAGCCACCGAACTTGGCAAAGCCAAAACCCAACCAAGATCAATTATTCCTTTTGCAACCAAACTTTTCACACCTTATTTTTGATGCATTTGTGATAATTCCCCACCAAGATTGCATAAAAGTCATAATTTCACTTATTCACCCATTTTTCTACCAAGGCAAAAAAAGCCAATCCACCGAACTTGGCTAGGCGAAAACCCAACCAAGATGAATTCCTTTTGCAACCAAACTTTTCACACCTCATTTTTTACGCATTTGTGACAATTTCCCAGCAAGATTGCCCAAAAACCATAACTTCACTTATTCACCAACTTTGCTACCAAGGTAAAAAAAGCCAATCCACTTTACTTGGCTAAGCCAAAACCCAACCAAGATCATGTCCTTTTGCAACCAGACTTTTCACACCTCATTTTTTATGCATTTGTGGCAATTCCCCACTGATCCTGCCGGCAACTCGAACGTGGAGGAATCGCTTTGTAGCACTCTCTGTCTCGTCTACGCGACTGCGTTTTCTGAAGGGTCACCCTCAGAACCTTCTCTTGAACCTCCAAACGTGACCTGCAAAATACACAGACGGCGCTTCTAGCGGCCTTTTGCACTCCGACGATTAAGTTAGTCCACAGAACCACCGAAATGAGAAAACTAGTAGTGTGTGTGAAAAACTCTTGCTCTCTGTTTTTCGTATCCCCCAATCTCTCCCTGATTCCCTTTTTTATGTCTTTCTCTCTGTTTCTAGGCATAACAGAATTCTGTTATGCTTTTCTGGCATGTGTCAGAACCCTGTTATGCTTTTCAAAGACAGTGTACCTGCAGAATCAGTAGTGAGAGCGTGAGAGTCTGTGCATGTCTGCGCGTCTCTGCGCTTGGCTGCGCCTGTCTGTACCCTTAGTGGTACGGAGTGCACTTTTGTCTGGACCGCACCCCTCTCAGATGATAACACGTGGAGGCCTGCAACTCACATCTAACCACACACGTGTCACTTACTGGAAGGGCTCTAGCGCTTCTCTTTGTGTGCCTAAGTTACGCCCTTGCGGAGTAACTTAGGATATTTCTCTCATATGGGTAAATCGCATACTCTTAGGAGAACGTCAGGTGTGGCTGGTCCAGGCACACTCACCAAACGCTGCTCTCTGCGTAGACGACTTACCCTTCACCAAAACCTAACTGATCCTGCCTGTTGACCAGAACGTTGAAACTTGCCTCGTCAAACTTGGATCGACGTGTGCACCGCTCTACCTCCGTCCTTCGTCGCGATCCACCTCAAGAACCTGCAAAAGAACAGAGCGGCGCCGCTGCGGCCGATCGCACTCCAACGCCCAAGTCAGTGACCGAACCACCAAATACTAAGAGCAAGAACACTCAAGAACTCTCAAGGAACCGTGCAATGTTTTCTCTCACAGTATGCTCAAGAACTCGCAAGCGTAAAGAGTATAATCTGAACGTGCGTACCTTAAGAGTTCGTTGGGGAACTCTTAAATACCTGGCCACTTTCTCTCTCCTGGCAGTTACAGACCTGGACACGTGGCTCGCATCCAGTCGTACACGTGCCATCATCTGGAGCCTCCTTGACTTGGGCGCTGCTTCTGACTCTCTTTTCGCTAAGTCACTTATGCATGGTACTGCCCAGTGCATAGCCAACTTGGGAGCGCGATCTCTACTAGAACTGGCGAGCTAGGGTGCCTTCGTACACCTTCCCTGTGGTCTCGCCGGCCGCCTTCATAATCTGCACCACCTTCATCTTGGGCGATGTGCTTGTTCTGGCGATCTCCAATCACTTGGTCGCCTAAGTTTACATCTGGCGACTTCATCTTCAACTGGGCGATCGCCGGTTCTGGTATGCTGGAGATCGGAGCACGCCAACTTAATAACTGGCGGCTACACGAGCCCCCCGACTTCCTTCCCTTCTGCAAATCTGGCGCCTTGTCAACACGCCTACACTGTAGCTTGATGCCACGTCATCACTTCCGACTACCAGGGCGGTACATAAGCCCCCCAGTCTTAAGCGAAGACTTGTCCAGCGAAAACACTGAAAGAGTCACATCAACACCGATCTACGTGGCACTGACGCAGAATTCCAAGCGCTTGTACTTTCTGCTTCTCTGACGCTCCACCAAACCCCTCACCCATCGCTCGACACGTGGCTTCATCAACGGTTACCTTCAGTTAACGTTTGCGCTTCCCAAACCCATTTCGAAAAACCCTTAAACTCATTTTCGCTTCACTGTTCCATCACTTTCTTCGTATTCTCAGACGCTCCAACTCTCTTTTGCAAAAAAAACTCTCAACGCTCTCCAACATTCTGAATCACCAGCATCCTTCATCGTCTTCCCGATCATAAAAAGGTACTTCCTTTCCTTCTTCTGCTGATTTTTCCTGCATTTTAACCGATTCGCATCAGCCTTTAACTGTCTGGTGCATACGTTGTGGGTTGTTTTTGCTATTTCTCCTTCTTCGTAACTTAGGGCTCCGTCAACGTCACAACGAACCTACATTCGGTCGTTTTTCCCCTTCTTTCATGATCGAGTCAGCCTCTGCGAACCCTGATCATTTTTCCTTCTCTTCTTCCTTTGCAGCTTCAACAATGACTCGCTCAAAGATCACCCCAAATCCTCCTCCCTCGTCGCGAAACCCTTATTCTCAAGCACACAACCCACTGCAAGCACGCGGTGCTTCATCTTCTCAGGCTGAGAGGCCTGCACCTTCCCGCCCCAACCCGGCTCAGGCTACTCCGCCTGTCACCGGAGGAGCCTCCGTCCCCCACCAGACTTCAAAAAACTATATCCCTGGGCCAACTCGACCTTGTTGAGGGAAACGTCTTCTGTAAACACTGCTGGGGCAGTTCTGCAGTTGACGAAGGGGGATGAGCCTCACCAATCATTCCACAAGGAGCACGACGAGAAGATGACGGTGCTACCTTGCCCCCCCGACCTGCCAGTTTGCGCCGACGACAAGGCGAACAATGATGGGCCCTTCTGCTTCATTTACACAACTTTGTTCAAGAAGGTGAAACTCAGGTGTCCCTTTACTCGTTTTGAGAGGGAGCTTCTTACCGAGCTCAACATCGCCGCCGCCCAGCTCCATCCCAACAGCTGGGCGTTTGTGCGGGCATTCCAAGTCATGTGCGACCATCTGGGGTTGCCAGCATCTGTGGATGTCTTCCATTTTCTTTTTGAAGCCAAGCACCCAGGAGATCGCCTGTGGGTAAGCTTGAATGGGATTGCTGGGAGGTCGATCCTCTCCATCTTCCAGCAATCCTATAAAGACTGGAAGGGCAAATTCGTCCAGGTGCGCCCCAACGACAAGGACGCTTCCTTGCTCGACGGTTTCCCCTTGTACTGGGTAAACAAGGGGAACAAAGAGTCCAAAAGCAGCTTCAGGAGACCAAGGAGTCCTGATAGCATGGGCGCTTTGGACAGAGATCTCTGTTTCTTCTGGAAGAGTGTGGCGGACGCCAACATCACCTTCCTCACCACCACACTCATCTGCTTCGAGTTCTTCGAGGACCAACTCGAAATTCGAATAGGTTAGAACATTTAAGTTCTTGTTCTAATACTACTTCTGTTAACTGTTTCTGGGCGTCTTGTGCGTTGTGCGCGAGACTTTGGTTTTATTCTTCTGCACTATTTGTCTGCTTTGTTGCATACTGTCTTATGCATTTATTTCCTTTCTGAGCTAACCCATGCATGCTCGCTCTATGCAGATAACATGTTGGGGCAGGGCAAGCTTGCTGAATTGAGGGCGCTCGCCCGAACCCACGGGTTGGCAACGGGTTCCGAAACAGTGCCAAACTCTGTGGTGGAGATCGCCGCTGCTCAAGGCAGATCGCCACCCAGGGGTGCAGCTCCTGCCGCTGTCCAACCCGCCAACCAACGGAAGAAGCTTGTCCTCAGGAAACCCAAGAGGAAAGCCCCCCAGGTAGTCCATGAGGAGGAAGAGGAAGACAACGAGGCAACTGAAGATGGCCTTGTCACGAAGAGGAAGAGGGTGGCGGCCTCTTCACCATCTGCACCACCCCCTCTTCCAACATCAACGCCGCCATCTACGCCTGCTCCTCCTCCATCATCGCCACCCCCACCAGCTCCTGCCTCACTAGTCCAAGCCATTCCATTGGCAACTGCGCCACCTGCGGTTGAGGCCCCCGAGCCAAACTTCATGGAGGACCCCCCAAGCGCCTCCACGCCTTTTGTATCAGCTGGAGGGGGTCCTCCTTCAAATGCCTCAACCGCCAACATTGCACCAATCGGGGATGAGGTTGCCCACAACTCTCCGATTCTGATTACCGAATCCCCGACGTCGCCACCACACCAAGATGCACCTGCTGAGCGACCAACTCATGAAGGTGGCGGCGAAAACCAGCAACAGGCCCACCCGGTGCCTCCACAAGCAGGTCTCTCTATTGAGGTTAAAAGGATGTGGGAGCCTTTCTCTGCTAAACTGAAGATGATGGCAGAAGATTTCCCCACCATTATCTCTAGAGCTGTGGAGAGCTCTACCAGGAAGCTCCAGGACGACCTCTACGCCCTTCGAACCGAAAACAGCACTATAAGGATCGAGGCGGAGAAGTTGTCGTGCAATCTGACACTCGCGGAGATTGAACACTCCCGAGTAGAAGACGCAATGAGCACCGAGCTCCGGGTGGCGCGCAAGGAAGCTACCGATCTCCGCCATAAGGTACAACTCTTGGCTCAAGAGAAAATCGAGCTGGAGAGCAAGATTGTGCCTTATCGCGTCAAAGTGGCTGACCTGGAGGCTCTCATAAAAACTGGCGCCGCCAAGGTGAAAAAACTGGAGCAAAGGTCAGCCGACCGGGAGGTCTTCCTTGGAAAGGTGGAGAAAGCGAGGGATGACGCCATGGCTGAGCTTGCCGAAGCCAACAAGGAAAAAGGGGAGATTGCTGCTGAACTGGGCCAGGTGCAAGCAGAATCCAAGAAGGTTGCTGAAGACCTTCTCCAGGCTCAAGAAACCAACAAAAAACTCAAGAAGCAAGTTGAAGAGCTGGAGCAGTAGAACAAGGGGCTGAAAGAACAAACTGAAGAACTTAATCTGAGTTCTGCCCAAATTCTGGCTGCTGGATTCGAGGCTGCACGGGAACAGTTCGCCTGCTTGTTCCCCGATCTGGACCTTAGCATGGTGTCCCTTGAGAACGAGGTGGTGGATGGGAAGGTGGTTCCCGCTGAAGACTGATCAATTCCCTCCATCCACTACCTTTATGCTTTCTCTTTGTATATAATTTGTAATAAACTTCATATTTTCTTATACATGTGTTCTGAACCTGATACTCACTTTAATGACAAAGTCTTTGTATTCCTTCTTATAACTTCTTTAGCTGCTTTAACTTTTCTTTGCACAACTTTCTTCAAGAAATTAACTTAGCGATTTTGTAAGCGCGAGCATATACTTAACTCCTTCGAACCACTTCGACTTTAAATAATAATCGCTTTAAAACTTGTAATCTCAAGGCAATGAACTTCAGCGTAAAACCATTCTTCAAACAACGAACTTTAACTCAACTACTGGCTTAAAACATCGCTTCACCCGATCTGCTTCATCAAAACGGGTCTTTAACTTTCTCGCCACTGTTTGAACTTTTTCTGGTCGCCAAAGACTCTTGGCGATATCAACTTCTTTTTGGCTTCATGCCTTGGCCATTGTTCTTTATCTGGGGGTAGAGGCGCCTTTCGGATCCTTCTCTACCTTCCTGAGCTTCAGAACAAAAGACCGGGTGGCTAGGCGTTCTCTTCGAACCTACCCTAGCCACCTTCCAAACTTCTTCCACCCTTTACACCACACCTGAACTCGTTTGAGACGAGAAGGATTTTATCTTGCCTGAACTCGCTCATAGGCGAGAAGGTCTTTAACTCGCCTGAACTCGCTCATAGGCGAGAAGGTCTTTAACTCGCCTGAACTCGCTCATAGGCGAGAAGGTCTTTAAATCGTGCCTCTACATTGCCCCAGGGGTTACATCTCCTCCCCCCAGAAACACTGAGGACTTTTCACTGGTGCCTCTACATTGCCCCAGGGGTTACATCTTCTCGCCCCCAGAAACACTGAGGACTTTTCTCTGGTGCCTCTACATTGCCCCAGGGGTTACATCTTCTCGCCCCCAGAAACACTGAGGACTTTTCGCTCTTCCTCGCCTGCACTCGCTCGACGGCGAGGAGGTCTTTAACTCGCCTCAGGACGCGCGAGGGCGTTGAGGTCTTTTAACTGGTGCCTCCGATCGCCGAAAGACGATGAGGACTTTAACTTTAACTTGTGCCTCCGATCCCCGAAAGACGATGAGGACTTAAAACTTTAACTGATGCCTCCGATCGCCGAAAGACGATGAGGACTTAAAACTTTTTAGAAAGCATGCAATATATCTTTAACTTGCCTTAAGTCATATGTAAGTGACAAAGTCTTTCTTCAAAACTTTCTGAAAACAACAGGCACGCAATCTAAAACAACTTATACTTTGAAAACTTCTCTTTATTGGGTGGCCTCATTAAAAACCCTCCTTAGGGAAAAAAGAGTGCCCCCTTCAAACTGTTTTAACAGAGACATTGCAATATAACTTTGTGTTTGTCTTTACTTACAAAGCTTCTTAACTGTAATACAACTTCAGGTGCGTGGCGTTCCAAGTGCGAGGAATCGCCCCTCCTTCCAATGTCTCTAAGCGGTAGGCGCCATTCCCAAGCGCCTCGGTTATTCTGAACGGCCCCGTCCACTTGGGCGACAGTTTATTCTCCATCTCGTACTGGTGGGCTTTCCTCATCACCAGGTCGCCTTCTCTAAACTGTCTTGGCATCACCTTCGAGTTGTATCTTCGTTCAATCCTTCTCTTCACCGCTTCAGCCTTCAATCTCGCCTCTTCCCTGACCTCATCCAGTAGATCCAGGTTCAGCCTTCTCTCTTCATTCGAGTCTTCCTCTACGAAGTTCTGGAATCTCAGCGAGCTCTCCTGGATCTCTACTGGAATCATTGCATCACACCCATAGACCAAGTTGAACAGGGTCTCGTGGGTTCCTGACTGCTCGGTGGTGTGGTACGCCCAGACTATACGGGGTACCTCCTCAGCCCAGCTTCCTTTGGCTTTCTCTAGCCTTCTCTTCAAGCCTCTCAGCCACACCCGATTAGCCAACTCTACCTGGCCATTTGTCTGAGGGTGCTCGACGGATGCAAACACTTGTTGAATTCCCACCCCTTCGCACAGCTTCTTCAACAGGTGGCTTGCAAACTGAGTCCCATTGTCCGACACCAGGCGCTTGGGCACTCCAAACCGGCACACAATGTTCTTCCACACGAAACCTTCGATCTTGTGTGCGGTGATCTGGGCCACTGGTTCTGCTTCGATCCACTTGGTGAAATACTCAATCGCCACCACCAAGTACTTCATCTGCCTGATCGCCAGCAGGAATGGTCCCAGGATGTCGATTCCCCAAGTATGAAACGGCAAAGGGCTGTAAATCGACCTCAACTCCTCGGGAGGCGCCTTGTGCCAATCGGCGTGCTGTTGGCATTGTTTGCAACATTGGGCATACTTCCTGCAGTCTTCTCTCATCGTTGGCCAGTAGTAACCTGCACGGAGGGTCCTAGCGGCCAGAGCTCGACCTCCGACGTGGCTTCCGCATATACCTTCATGGAGCTCTGCCATAATCCTCGTGCGTTTCTCACCATACACACATTCCAGGAGTGGGTGAGTGAACCCAAACCTGTACAACTCGCCATCGATCATTGTGTACTTGCTAGAATTTTTCTTTACCTTCCTAGCCTCTGTCGGATCCAGTGGGAGAAGACCATCTGCCAGGCACCGCTTGTACTCTGTTATCCAGGTGTCTGGCTCATGGATAGCGCAGACCTGCGTCATGTTCACCCTCTCTCCCCGACATGCTCTAATTCTCGGCGATCTCAAACTTTCTTGCGTCAGGGACTTATGACTTCTCGCTGCTTTCTCCGTCGACTTACTTATCTGAAGAACCAGGTGATCTGCTACAAATGCTCTCGGCGTCTTCAGAGTTTCTTGAATCACCGTCCTCTGCCTACCCCCCTTGCCTGAACTGGCGAGCTTAGCTAGCAAGTCAGCTCGGGCATTCTGCTCCTTGGGCACATGCACTACTTCAAAGGAGGCAAAGGAACTCTTCAATTCCTGCACATACTCCAGGTACGCCGCCATTTGTGGATCTTTAGCCTGGAACTCGCCTGTTACTTGCCCTGTGACTAGCAGCGAGTCACTCTTAGCCATCAACACCCCGGCTCCCATCTCTTTGGCCAGCAAAATCCCAGCGATCAGCGCCTCATATTCTGCTTGATTGTTACTGGCTTTGAAGGCAAATCTCAAAGATTGTTCGATCAGCACGCCGTTGGGTCCTTCCAAAATGACTCCAGCACCGCTACCCTGCTGGTTCGACGATCCATCCACTGAAAGCACCCAACGAAAGTCGTCCCCTTCAACTCGTGTCGCCTCGGATGAGAGCTCGACCACGAAATCTGCAAAGATTTGCCCCTTGATCGGGCCTCGGGGCTCATATTTAATATCAAACTCTGACAATTCTACTGCCCACTTCACCATCCTTCCCGCAACGTCAGGCTTCTTCAAGACCTTCTGGATGGGCAGGTCAGTCATCACCGGTATGGTGAAGCTGTGGAAATAGTGGCGCAACCTCCTCGCCGAAAATATCACAGCCAGCGCAGCCTTTTCCAGGGCCTGATACCTCGTTTTAGGGCCCTGCAGCACCTTACTGACAAAATAAATAGGCTTTTGAAGCTGATCTTGATCCTGGGCGAGCACCGCACTCACCGCCCTCACAGTTACAGCAAAATACAACCTAAGAGGGGTTCTCAACAGCGGTTTACACAAAACCGGCGGGCTCGCCAAATACTCCTTCAGCTTGACGATGGCTTCCTCACACTCCTTCGTCCCGGCAAACTTGTTATTACGCCTTAAGCACTGGAAGTAGGGATGGCCCTTTTCTCCGCTAGCTGACACGAAGCGAGACATGGCTGCCATCCGACCTGTTAGCTCTTGAACTTCCTTCACCGTAGCTGGGCTCCTCATCGCCAAGATGGCGGCACACTTATCCGGGTTGGCTTTTATTCCTCTTTCAGTCAAGAGAAATCCCAGGAATTTTCCAGCCTCCACGCCAAAGATGCATTTCTCCGGATTCAGCTTCAACCTGAACTTGGCGATCGTCGTGAACAATTCCTCCAAGTCTGCAACGTGCTTGCTTTTTTCTGGCGAGGTCACGACCATGTCATCGACGTACGCTTGCACGTTCCTTCCCAGCATCGGTGCAAGTACTCGATCCATCAACCTCTGGTACGTGGCCCCCGCGTTCTTCAGCCCAAATGGCATCACCTTATAGCAGTAGCACGATCTCTCGGTCATGAAGGTTGTCTTCTCTTCATCCATGGGATGCATCTTGATCTGATTGTACTCCGAGAAGGCATCCAGGAAGTTCAACAACTTACACCCTGCAGCACTATCTACCAGGGCATCTATGCTTGGTAAAGGATATGAATCCTTTGGGCAAGCCTTGTTCAGATCAGTGAAATCGACGCACATGCGCCATTTCCCATTACTCTTCTTCACCAGCACGACATTTGCCAGCCATTCAGGGTACTGGACTTCCCTGATGTGGCCTGCAGCGAGGAGTTTCTGTGTTTCGTCCCTAATCGCCTACCTCCTCTCCTCGTTGAACTTTATTCTTCTTTATCGCACTGGTCTCACCAAGTTGTCCATCGCCAGATGATGGCACAAGAAGTCGGGATCGATCCCGGGCATGTCCGAAGCGGACCATGCAAACGCATCCAGATGCCGTTCTATCACCTTGGCGATCTGGTCCTGGAGCTCAACCTCCAGGGATCTTCCCAGCTTGAAGATCTTTCCGCCGATTTCTCTCTCGAGCCACTGCTCGACGGGTTTTGGTCTGGTTTCTCTGGCGATCACCGCCCTGGCGATTCCCAGTTCTCTCGCTTCCTCAGGGTGATTCCTTGCCTCTTCCTCCTCCAGACCAGCGTTCCCCTCCCCCAGCTCAGCGTCCACCATCTCCACGTCCCTTCCGGCGGTCTCTTCTGTTACCGTCGATCTGGGCTTCACACCAGGAGGCGGGGTGGTTGTTACGTAACTCACCGATCTCTTGTTTTTCAGGCTATTCTCATAGCACTTCTTCGCTTCTTTCTGATCGGATTTGATGGTGATAACCACCCCCTCCATAGACGGCAACTTCACCTTCATGTGCCGGGTCGACGGTATGGCACCTATCCTGTTGAGCGTAGGCCTTCCCAACAGGATGTTGTATGCTGAAGGAGCGTTTACAACAAGATATTTGACTTTTTCCGTTCTTGAACCCGCCACATCTGTAAACGTTGTCCTCAACTCTATGTACCCCTTGACCTCCACCTGGTCACCAGCGAAACCATACAAACACCTTCCATAGGGCCTCAGCTGGTCAAGGGGCAGCTCCAGCTGCGTGAAAGTCGACCAGAACATCACGTCTGCCGAGCTCCCTTGGTCCACCAGTACCTTGTGGACCTTTCTTCCTGCTGTTATCAACGAAATTACTATGGGATCATTGTCATGAGGCACAACATCCCGGAGATCTTGCTTGGTGAATGTAATATCCACTTCCGGCGAGTGGTCTTCAAACATATCCACCGTCATCACAGACCTCGCGTACCTCTTCCTCTGTGATGCGGTGCATCCACCTCCTGAGAAACCCCCTGCAATGGTGTGGATTTCCCCGTGCGTAGGCATCTCGTGCTGCTGAGCCTCAGCACCTGCTGGTTGGGAGCTCGACGCGCCCCCCGTTCTTCTATCCAGCAAATAGTCATTTAGGAACCCGCTCTTAACCAGATCGTCGAGCTGGTATCCTAAAGCTAAGCACGAATCAACTGTATGGCCAAAGCCCTGGTGAAACTCACACCAGGCGTCTGGCTTTGGTCCCAGCACCTTGTCGCCCACCATTTCTGGCGCCTTCAACCTAGCAGATATATTGGGAATGGCGATCAGGTCTGCCAATCCCATGACAAACTTGTGCTTAGGCGGGCGATTGTATTCCCGACGTGCTGGTTGCTGGCGATTGTATTGGCCCCTGCCCTTGTTCTTCCTTGGATCATAAGGATTGCGAGTCCTCTGATCCCTCCTGGCCGTCGCTGTCTCCAGCACCCTCTGTGGCTGGATCCTGGTCTGGGCGCGCGGCCTAGTGGGAGCCACGCTTCCTCTCTTCTCGACGACTTCGCTCTCGTCGGCGATGTGGGCCACCGCAAGTCACCTAACCTCAGCAAACGTGGCGGGGTGGGCCCTGATCAATGCCTCGCAAAATGGTCCCGGCAGCACGCCCTTATTAAATGCATAGACCAGCATTTCCTCATCCTTGGCCGGCGATCTGACCATTTGCGCCCCAAAACGATTCAAGTAGTCCCTGAGGGACTCTCCCTGGTACTGCCTTACATCAAACAAATCGTAAGACACCCTGGGCGGTGCCTTATTCACGATGTACTGCTCGACGAAAATCTTCGAGAACTGTTGGAAATTGGTAATGTGACCGTTAGGCAGGCTCACAAACCATTCCAGCGCCATTCCCTGGAGTGTGCTCACGAACATCTTGCAGTATACGGCGTGACCCTCCTGACAGCATCATCTGTGTATGGAACGTGGTGAGATGAGCCTCAGGATCCTCCACGCCAGTAAAAACAGCCTTAACAGGTACCACACTCGTAGGAATAGGCGTGTCACTAATCGCCTGAACGAAAGGCATAGGGAAAACACGAGGCGGCGTCGACGGCGCGACCTCTTCAGCAATAGGGCGCCCTTGCTGCTCCTGAAGAGCTTGACGCAGCTCCTCAGTCACCTTGCTAAGCTCATCATTCCTGGCCCGAGAGGCGGCCAGGTCCTCATGCATTCTCGCCTGTTCTATGCGCGAGGCTTCCACATTTGCCTGCAACGAGCGCATAATCTCTACCATCTACGCCATGGTCATGCGGCGGCGCCTTCAGCAGCAACGGGCGCAACTGAACTTGAACGGTTGCTTCTCATTTTTCTCATGAAAACTCAGCAAATCACAGAGAATAATGAACAACACTTCCTTCAGCGACGATCGATTCAGCGATCAATCGGTCAGACCTGCGCGAAACTCCGCAAGAAACTCAAGAACACAAAAAACCTCCACAGAAACCTGCAACTCCACCAGAAACCACCGCTTCTCCCTCGACAAACCAAACGAGCCAAAGAACTCAAACTTCACCGAACAAATCCCGCGCAAACAGCAGAAAACTTCACTTCACCGAACAAGAACCCCAACGATCGGTGGAAAACGCGAAATCACCGAACAAAACTAGATGAACAGCGAACTACGGTTGCACCAGCACACAACCACACAGAAAATCACGAAAACCTCCAAGAACTCACGTTGCGGATGGGAACAAGTTTTACACGGCCCCACGGTGGGCGCCTGATGATCCTGCCTGTTGACCAGAACGTTGGAACCTGCCTCGTCAAACTTGGATCGACGTGTGCACCGCTTCAACCTCCGTCCTCCGCCAAGATCCACCTCAAGAACCTGCAAAAGAACAGAGCGGCGCCGCTGCGGCCGATCGCACTCCAACGCCCAAGTCAGTGACCGAACCACCAAATACTAAGAGCAAGAACACTCAAGAACTCTCAAGGAACCCTGCAATGTTTTCTCTCACAGTATGCTCAAGAACTCGCAAGCGTAAAGAGTATAATCTGAACGTGCGTACCTTAAGAGTTCGTTGGGGAACTCTTAAATACCTGGCCACTTTCTCTCTCCTGGCAGTTACAGACCTGGACACGTGGCTCGCATCCAGTCGTACACGTGCCATCATCTGGAGCCTCCTTGACTTGGGCGCTGCTTCTGACTCTCTTTTCGCTAAGTCACTTATGCATGGTACTGCCCAGTGCATGGCCAACTTGGGAGCGCGATCTCTACTAGAACTGGCGAGCTAGGGTGCCTTCGTACACCTTCCCTGTGGTCTCGCCGGCCGCCTTCATAATCTGCACCACCTTCATCTTGGGCGATGTGCTTGTTCTGGCGATCTCCAATCACTTGGTCGCCTAAGTTTACATCTGGCGACTTCATCTTCAACTGGGGGATCGCCGGTTCTGGTATGCTGGAGATCGGAGCACGCCAACTTAATAACTGGCGGCTACACGAGGCCCCCGACTTCCTTCCCTTCTGCAAATCTGGCGCCTTGTCAACACGCCTACACTGTAGGTTGATGCCACGTCATCACTTCCACTACCAGGGCGGTACAATTTGTAACCAAACTTTTCACACCTCATTTTTTATGCATTTGTGACAATTCCCCAACAAGATTGCTCAAAAACCATAACTTCAGTTATTCACCAATTTTGCTACCTAGGTAAAAAAAGCTAATCCACCGAAACTGGCTTAGCCAAAACCCAACCAAAATCAATTCTTTTTGCAACCAAAATTTTCACACCTCATTTTTTATGCAATTGTGACAATTCCCCACCAAGATTGCACAAAAACCATAACTTCACTTATTCACCAATTTTGCTACCAAGGCAAAAAAAGCCCATCCATCGAACTTGGCTAAGCCAAAGCCCAACCAAGATCAATTCCTTTTGCAACCAAACTTTTCACACCTCATTTTTTATGCATTTGTGACAATTCCCCACAAAGATTGCATACAAACCATAACTTCACTTATTCACCAATTTTGTTACCAAGGCAAAAAAAGCCAATCCAATGAACTTGGCTAAGCCAAAACCCAACCAAGATCAATTTCATTTGCTCCAAACTTTTCACACCTCATTTTTTATGCATTTGTGACAATTCCCCAACAAGATTGCTCAAAAACCATAACTTCAGTTATTCACCAATTTTACTACCAAGGTAAAAAAAGCCAATCCACCGAAACTGGCTTAGCCAAAACCCAACCAAAATCAATTCTTTTTGCAACCAAACTTTTCACACCTCATTTTTTATGCATTTGTGACAATTCCCCACCAAGATTGCACAAAACCCATAACTTCACTTATTCACCAATTTTGCTACCAAGGCAAAAAAAGCCAATCCACCGAACTTGGCTAAGCCAAAACCCAACCAAGATCAAGTCCTTTTGCAACCAAACTTTTCACACCTCATTTTTTATGCATTTGCAACAATTCCCCACAAAAATTGCACAAAAACCATAACTTCAGTTATTCACCAATTTTACTACCAAGGTAAAAAAAGCCAATCCACCGAACTTGGCTAAGCCAAAACCCAACCAAGATCAATTATTTCTTTTGCAACCAACCTCATTTTTTATGCATTTGTGACAATTCCCCACCAAGATTGCACAAAAATCATAACTTCACTTATTCACCAATTTTGCTACCAAGGCAAAAAAAGCCAATCCACCGAACATGGCAAAGCCAAAACCCAACCAAGATCAATTATTCCTTTTGCAACCAAACTTTTCACACCTCATTTTTTACGCATTTGTGATAATTCCCCACCAAGATTGCATAAAAGTCATAACTTCACTTATTCACCCATTTTGCTACCAAGGCAAAAATAGCTAATCCACCGAACTTGGCTAAGCCAAAACCCAACCAAGATCAATTCCTTTTGCAACCAAACTTTTCACACCTCATTTTTTTATGCATTTGTGACAATTCCCCAGCAAGATTGCCCAAAAACCATAACTTCACTTATTCGCCAACTTTGCTACCAAGGTAAAAAAAGCCAATCCACTTTACTTGGCTAACCCAAAACCCAACCAAGATCAAATCCTTTTGCAACCAGACTATTCGCACCTCATTTTTTATGCATTTGTGACAATTCCCCACCAAGATTGCACAAAAACCATAACTTCACTTATTCACCAATTTTGCTTCCAAGGCAAAAAAAGCCAATCCACCGAACTTGGCTAAGCAAAAACCCAACCTAGATCAATTCCTTTTGCATTCGGACTTTTCACACCTCATTTTTGATGCATTTGTGACAATTCCCCACCAAGATTGTACAAAAACCATAACTTCACTTATTCATCAATTTTGCTACCAATGCAAAAAAAGCCAATCCACTGAACTTGGCTAAGCCAAAACCCAATCCAGATCAATTATTCCTTTTGCAACCAAACTTTTCACACCTCATTTTTTATGCATTTGTGACATTTCCCCACCAACATTGCACAAACGTCATAACTTCACTTATTAACCCATTTTGCTACCAATTCAAAAAAAGCCAATCCACCGAACTTGGCTAAGCCAAAACCCAACCAAGATCAATTCCTTTTGCAACCAAACTTTTCACACCTCATTTTTTATGCATTTGTGACAATTCCCCAGCAAGATTGCCCAAAAACCATAACTTCACTTATTCACCAACTTTGCTACCAATGTAAAAAAACCCAATCCACTTTACTTGGCTAAGCCAAAACCCAACCAAGATCAATTCCTTTTGCAACCATACTTTTCACACCTCATTTTTTATGCATTTGTGACAATTCCCCACCAAGATTGCACAAAACCCATAACTTCACTTATTCACCAATTTTGCTACCAAGGCAAAAAAAACCAATCCATCGAACTTGGCTAAGCCAAAACCCAACCAAGATCAATTCCTTTTGCAACCAAACTTTTCACACCTCATTTTTTATGCATTTGTAACAATTCCCCACAAAAATTGCACAAAAACAATAACTTCACTTATTCACCAATTTTGCTACCAAGGTAAAAAAAAAGCCAATCCACCGAACCTGGCTATGCCAAAACCCAACCAAGATCAATTCCTTTTGCAACCAAACATTTCACACCTCATTTTTTATGCATTTGTAACAATTCCCCACAAAAATTGCACAAAAACCATAACTTCAGTTATTCACCAATTTTGCTACCAAGGTAAAAAAAGCCAATGCACCGAACCTGGCTAAGCCAAAACCCAAACAAGATCAATTCCTTTTGCAACCAAACTTTTCACACCTCATTTTTTATGCATTAGTGACAATTCCCTTCCAAGATTTCCCAAAAACCATTACTTCACTTATTCACCAATTTTGCTACCAAGGTAAAAAAAGCCAATCCACCGAAACTAGCTTAGCCAAAACCCAACCAAGATCAATTCTTTTTGCAACCAAACTTTTCACACCTCATTTTTTATGCATTTGTGACAATTCCCCACCAAGATTGCTCAGAAATGATAACTTCACTTATTCACCAATTTTTCTACAAAGGCAAAAAAAGCTAATCCACCGAACTTGGCTAAGCCAAAACCCAACCAACCTCAATTCCTTCTGCAACCAAACTTTTCACACCTCATTTTATATGCATTTGTGACAATTCCCCACCAAGATTGCATAAAAACCATAACTTCACTTATTCACCAATTTTGCTACCAAGGCAAAAAAAGCCAATCCACCGAACTTAGCTAAGCCAAAACCCAACCAAGATCAATTATTCCTTTTCAAACAAAACTTTTCACACCTCATTTTTTACGCATTTGTGACAATTCCCCACCAAGATTGCACAAAAACCATAACTTCACTTATTCATCAATTTTGCTACCAATGTCAAAAAAGCCAATCCACCGAACTTGGCTAAGCGAAAACCCAATCAAGATGAATTATTCCTTTTGCAACCAAACTTTTCACACCTCATTTTTTATGAATTTGTGACATTTCCCCACCAAGATTGAACAAAAACCATAACTTCACTTGTACCGCCCTGGTAGTCGGAAGTGATGACGTGGCATCAAGCTACAGTATAGGCGTGTTGACAAGGCTCCAGGTTGGCAGAAGGGAAGGAAGTCGGGGGGCTCGTGAAGTCGCCAATTATTAAGTTGGCGTGTTCCGATCTCCAGCATACCAGAATCGGCGATCACCGGGTTAAAGATGAAGTCGCCAGATGTAGACTCAGGCGACCTAGTAATTGGAGATCGCCAGAGCAAGCACATCGCCAGAGATGAAGGTGGTGCAGATTATGAAGGCGGCCGGCGAGACCACAGGGAAGGTGTATGAAGGCACCCTAACTCGCCAGTTCCAGTAGAGATCGCACTCCCAAGTTAGCTATGTACTGGGCAGCACCATGCATAAATAACTTAGCCAAAAAGAGAGTCAGAAGCAGCGCCCAAGTCAAGGAGGCTCCAGATGATGGCACGTGTACAGTTGGATGCGAGCCACGTGTCCAAGTCTGTAACTGCCAGGAGAGAGAAAGTAACTAGGTATATAAGAGTTCTCAACGAACTTTCTGAGGTACGCACGTTCAGAATACATTCTTTACGCTTGCGAGTTATAGAGCTTACTGTGAGAGAGGATTTGCACGGTTCTTGTTCTCTTAGTATTTGGTGATTCAGTCACTGACTTGGGCGTTGGAGTGCGATCGGCCGCAGCGGCGCCGCTCTGTTTCTTTGCAGGTTCTTGAGGTGGATCTCGAAGAGGAACGGAGGTTCGAAGCGGTGCGCACGTCGATCCTTTGACGAGGCAGTTTCCAGCGTTCCGGTCAACAGGCAGGATCATCAGGCGCCCACCGTGGGGCCGTGTAAAACTTGCTCCCATCCACTGCGTGAGTTCTTAGAGGTTTTCGAAGTTTTCTACGTGGTTGTGTGCTGGTGCAACCATCGCTCGCTGTTTGCTTGAAATTTGTTCGGTGAATTCGCGTTTTACCTTGTTCGTTTGGGTTTTCGATCGGTGGAGTGAGGTTTTTCCTGCTGTTTTCGCGCGATTTGTTCTGGTGGAGTTGCAAGTTTCTTTGAAGGTTTGCGGTGTTCTTGAGTTTTCTCGCAGAGTTTTGCACAGTTTTTCCGATTGATCGCTGACTCAATCGTAGCTTAAGAAAGTGTTGTTCGCCGCATTCTGTGATTCGCTGAGTTTCATGAGAAAAATGAGAAGCAATCGCTCAAGTCCAGTTGCGCCCGTCGCTGCTGAAGGCGTCGCTGCCATGACCATGGCGCAGATGGCAGAGATGATGCGTTCGTTGCAGGCAACTGCGGAAGCCTCACGCATAGAGCAGGCGAGAATGCATGAGGAACTGGTCGCCTCTCGCCCCAGGAATGAGGAGCTCAGCAAGGTGACTGAGGAGCTGCGTCAAGCTCTTCAGGAGCAGCAAGGGCGTTCTTCTGCTGAAGAGGTGGTGTCGTCATCGCCACCTCGTGTTTTCCCTATGCCTTTTGTTCAGGCGATTACCGACACGCCTATTCCTACAAGCGTGGTTCCGGTTAAAGCTATCTTTACCGGCGTGGAGGATCCAGAGGCTCATCTAACCACGTTCCATACACAGATGATGCTGTCGGGAGGGTCAGACGCCGTGTATTGCAAGATGTTTGTGAGCACGCTCCAGGGAACGGCGTTGGAATGGTTTGTGAGCCTACCTAACGGTCACATAACCAGTTTTCAGCAGTTCTCGAAGGTTTTCGTCGAGCAATACATCGTGAACAAGGCACCGCCCAGGGTGTCTTATGATCTGTTTGATATAAGGCAGTACCAGGGAGAGTCCCTCAGAGACTACCTGAATCGCTTTGGAGCGCAGATGGTCAGATCGCCGGCCAAGGATGAAGAAATGCTGGTCTATGCATTCAAGAAGGGCGTGCTGCCAGGACCATTCTGCGAGGCCTTGATCAGGGCTCACCCTGCAACGTTTGCTGAGGTCAGGCGACTTGCGGTGGCTCACATCGCCGACGAGAGTGAGGTCGCCGAGAAGAGAGGGAGCGGGGATCCCGCTAGGCCACGCGCCCAGACCAGGATCCAGCCGCAAAGGGTGCTGGAGACAGCTGTGGCGGCCAGGAAGGACCAGAAGGCTCGCCATCCTTATGATAGGAGGAACAAGGGGAGGGGCTAGGGACGCCAGCAGCCAGCACGCCGGGAATACAATCGCCCGCCTAAGCACAAGTTTGTTATGGGATTGGCGGACCTGATCGCCATTCCCAATATATCTGCTAGGTTGAAAGCGCCTGAGAAGGTGGGCGACAAGGTGCTGGGACCAAAGCCAGACGCCTGGTGCGAGTTTCACCAGGGCTTTGGCCACACTCTGGACTCGTGTTTGTCCTTAGGGTATCAGCTCGATGATCTGGTTAAGAGCGGGTTCCTAAACGACTATCTGCTAGATAGGAGGACGGGGGGAGCGTCGAGTTCCCAGCTGGCAAGTGGAGAAGCCCAGCAACACGAGATGCCTATCCACGGGGAAATCCACACCATTGCAGGAGGCTTCTCAGGTGGTGGATGCACTGCATCGCAGAGGAAGAAGTACGCGCGATCGGTGATGACGGTGGATATGTTCGAAGATCACTCGCCGGAGGTGGACATTACGTTCACCAAGCAGGATCTTCGGGACGTTGTGCCCCATGACAACGATCCCATAGTCATTTCGTTGATTACGGCGGGAAGGAAGGTCCACAGGGTTCTGGTGGACCAGGGAAGCTCGGCAGACGTGATGTTCTGGCCGACTTTCACGCAGCTGGAGTTGCCCCTTGACCAGCTAAGGCCCTATGGAGGGTGCCTGTATGGGTTCGCTGGTGACCAAGTGGAGGTCAGGGGGTATATTGAGTTGAGAACCACGTTTACAGATGAGGCTGGTTCGAGGACGGAGAAAATCAAGTACCTCATCGTAAACGCTCCTTCAGCATACAACATCCTGTTGGGAAGGCCCACGCTTAACAGGATAGGCGCCATTCCGTCAACCCGGCACATGAAGGTAAAGTTGCCGTCTATGGAAGGGGTGGTGATCACGATCAAGTCTGATAAGAAAGAAGCAAAGAAGTGCTATGAGAATAGCCTGAAAAACAAGAGATCCGTGAGTGATGTAACAACCACCCCACCTCCCGGTGTGAAGCCCAGATCGACGGTAACAGAAGAAACCGCCAGAAGGGACGTGGAGATGGTGGACGCTGAGCTAGTGGAGGGAGACGCTGGTCTGGAGTAGGAAGAGGCGCGGAATCACCCTGAGGAAGTGAGAGAGGAGGGAATCGCCAGGGCGGTGATCGCCAGAGAATCCAGGCCAAAACCTGTCGAGCAGTGGCTCGAGAAAGAGATCGGGGGAAAGATCTTCAAGCTGGGAAGATCTCTGGAGGTCGAGCTCCAGGACCAGATCGCCAAGGTGATTGAGCGGCATCTGGACGCGTTTGCATGGTCCGCTTCGGACATGCCCGGGATTGATCCCGACTTCTTGTGCCATCATCTGGAGATGGACAACTTGGTGAGACCAGTGCGATAAAGAAGAAGAAAGTTCAACGAGGAGAGGAGGCAGGCGATTAGAGATGAAACACAGAAACTCCTCGCTGCAGGCCACATCAGGGAAGTTCAGTACCCTGAATGGTTGGCAAATGTCGTGCTGGTGAAGAAGAGTAACGGGAAATGGCGCATGTGCGTCGATTTCACAGACTTGAACAAAGCTTGCCCGAAGGATTCATATCCTTTACCAAGCATAGACGCCCTGGTGGATAGTGCTGCGGGGTGTAAGTTGCTGAGTTTCCTGGATGCCTTCTCGGGGTATAACCAGATCAAGATGCATCCCATGGATGAAGAAAAGACAGCCTTCATGACGAAGAGGTCGTGCTATTGCTATAAGGTGATGCCGTTTGGGCTGAAGAACGCGGGGGCCACATACCAGAGGCTGATGGATCGAGTACTTGCACCGATGCTGGGAAGGAACGTGCAAGCGTACGTCGATGACATGGTCGTGACCTCGCCGGAAAAGAGCGAGCACGTTGTCGACTTGGAGGAATTGTTCACGACGATCGCCAAGTTCAGATTGAAGCTGAATCCAGAGAAATGCATTTTCGGTGTGGAAGCGGGGAAGTTTTTGGGTTTCCTCTTGACTGAAAGAGGCATAGAGGCCAACCCCGACAAGTGTGCCGCCATCTTGGCGATGAGGAGCCCAGCTACGGTGAAAGAAGTCCAGCAGCTAACAGGACGGATGGTAGCCCTGTCTCGCTTCGTGTCAGCTAGCGGAGAGAAGGGCCATCCATATTTTCAGTGCCTGAGGCGCAACAATAAGTTTGTTTGGACGAAAGAGTGCGAGGAAGCTTTCGTCAAGCTGAAGGAGTATCTGGCGAGCCCGCCGGTTCTGTGCAAACCGCTGGTGGGAACCCCTCTCAGGTTGTATTTTGCTGTAACTGAGAGGGCGGTGAGTGCGGTGCTCGCCCAGGATCAAGGTCAGGCTCAGAAGCCTATTTATTTTGCGAGCAAGGTGTTGCAGGGCCCCGAAACGAGATATCAGGCACTGGAGAAGGCTGCGCTGGCTGTGGTATTTTCGGCGAGGAGGTTGCGCCACTACTTCCATAGCTTCACAATACTGGTGATGACTGACCTGCCCATCCAGAAGGTCTTGAAGAAGCCTGACGTTGCAGGAAGGATGGTGAAGTGGGCAGTGGAATTGTCGGAGTTTGATATCAAATATGAGCCCCGAGGCCCGATTAAGGGGCAAATCTTTGCAGATTTCGTGGTCGAGCTCTCATCTGAGGCAACGCGAGTTGAAGGGGGCGATTTCCGTTGGGTACTTTCGGTGGATGGATCGTCGAACCAGCAGGGTAGCGGTGCTGGAGTCATTTTAGAAGGGCACAACGGCGTGCTGATCGAGCAATCTTTGAGATTTGCCTTCAAAGCCAGTAACAATCAAGCAGAGTATGAGGCGCTGATCGCCGGAATTTTGCTGGCCAAGGAGATGGGAGCTAGGGTGCTGATGGCTAAGAGTGACTCGCTGCTAGTCACAGGGCAAGTAACAGGCGAGTTCCAGGCTAAAGATCCACAAATGGCGACCTATCTGGAATATGTGCAGGAATTGAAGAGTTCCTTTGCCTCCTTTGAAGTAGTGCATGTGCCCAGAGAGCAGAATGCCCGAGCTGACTTGCTAGCTAAGCTCGCCAGTTCAGGCAAGGGGGTAGGCAGAGGACGGTGATTCAAGAAACTCTGAAGACGCCGAGAGCATTTGTGGCAGATCACCTGGTCCTTCAGATAAGCAAGTCGACGGAGAAAGCAGCGAGAAGCCATAAGTCCCTGACGCAAGAAACTCTGAGATCGCCGAAAATTAGAGCATGTCGGGGAGAGAAGGTGAACGTGATGCAGGTCTGCGCTACCTATGAGCCAGACACTTGGATAACACAGTACAAGCGGTGCCTGGCGGATGGCCTTCTCCCGCTGGATCCGGCTGAGGCTAGGAAGGTAAAGAAGAATTCTAGCAAGTACACCCTGATTGATGGCGGTCTGTACAGGTTTGGGTTCACTCACCCGCTCCTGGAATGTATACATGGCGAGAAGTGCATGAGAATCATGGCAGAGCTCCACGAAGGTATATGCGGAAGTCACGTCGAAGGTCGAGCTCTGGCCGCGAGGACTCTCCGTGCAGGGTACTATTGGCCATCGATGAGAGAAGACTGCAAGAAGTATGCCCAATGTTGCAAACAATGCCAACAGCACGCCGATTGGCATGAGGCGCCTCCCGAGGAGTTGAAGTCGATCTATAGCCCTTGGCCGTTTCATACCTGGGGAATCGACATCCTGGGACCTTTCCCGCTGGCGATCCGGCAGATGAAGTACTTGGTGGTGGCGATTGAATATTTCACCAAGTGGATCGAAGCAGAACCAGTGGCCCAGATCACCGCACACAAGATCGAAGGTTTCGTGTGGAAGAACATCGTGTGCCGGTTTGGAGTGCCTAAACGCCTGGTGTCGGATAATGGGACTCAGTTTGCAAGCCACCTGTTGAAGAAGCTTTGCGAAGGGGTGGGAATTCAACAAGTGTTTGCATCTGTCGAGCACCCTCAGACAAATGGCCAGGTGGAGTCAGCTAATCGGGTGTTGTTGAGAGGTTTGAAGAGAAGGCTAGAAAAAGCCAAGGGAAGCTGGGCTGAGGAGGTGCCCCGTATAGTCTGGGCATACCATACCACCGAGCAGTCAGGAACCCATGAGACCCCGTTCAGCTTGGTCTATGGGTGTGACGCAATGATTCCAGTAGAGATTCAGGAGAGCTCGCCGAGATTCCAGAACTTCATAGAGGAAGACTCGAATGAAGAGAGAAGGCTGAACCTGGATCTACTGGATGAGGTCAGAGAGGAAGCGAGATTGAAGGCTGAGGCGGTGAAGAGGAGGATTGAACGAAGATATAACTCGAAGGTGATGCCAAGGCAGTTTAGAGAAGGCGACCTGGTGATGAGGAAGGCCCACCAGTACGAGATGGAGAATAAACTGTCGCCCAAGTGGACTGGACCGTTCAGAATAACCGAGGCGCTCGGGAACGGCGCCTACCGCTTGGAGACGCTGGAAGGAGGGGCGATCCCTCGCACTTGGAACGCCACGCACCTGAAGTTGTACTATAGTTAAGAGCTTTGTAAGTAAAGACAAACACAAAAGTTATATTACAATGTCTCTCTCTGATGAAACAGTTTGAAGGGGGCACTCTTTTTTCCCTAAGGAGGGTTTTTAATGAGGCCACCCAATAAAAGAAGAGTTTACGAAGTATAAGGCGTTTTCAGATTGCATGTTTGCTGTTTTCCAAAAAGGTTTTGAAGAAAGACCTTGTCACTTATACGTGATTTAAGGCGAGTAAAGATATATTGCATGCTTTCTAAAAAGTTTTTAAGTCCTCATCGTTTTTTGGCGATTGGAGGCATCAGTTAAAGTTTTTAAGTCCTCATCGTTTTTCGGCGATTGGAGGCATCAGTTAAAGTTTTTAAGTCCTCATTGTCTTTCGGCGATCGGAGGCACCAGTTAAAAGACCTCAACGCCCGCGCGCGTTTCGAGGTAGGTGAAAGACCTCCTCGCCGTCGAGCGAGTGCAGGTGAGAAAGAGTGAAAGTCCTTAGTGTTTCTGGGGGCGAGAAGATGTAATCCCTGGGGCAATGTAGAGGCAAGTGAAAGTCCTCAGTGTTTCTGGGGGCGAGAAGATGTAACCCCTGGGGCAATGTAGAGGCAAGTGAAAGTCCTCAGTGTTTCTGGGGGCGAGAAGATGTAACCCCTGGGGCAATGTAGAGGCAAGTGAAAGTCCTCAGTGTTTCTGGGGGCGAGAAGATGTAACCCCTGGGGCAATGTAGAGGCAAGTGAAAGTCCTCCGTGTTTCTGGGGGCGAGAAGATGTAACCCCCGGGGCAATGTAGAGGCACGATTCAAAGACCTTCTCGCCTATGAGCGAGTTCAGGCGAGTAAAAGACCTTCTCGCCTATGAGCTAGTTCAGGCAAGATAAAATCCTTCTCGTCTCGAACGGGTGCAGGTATGGTGTATAGGGTGGAAGAAGTTCTGAGGGTGGCTAAGGCAGGTTCGAAGAGAACGCCTAGCCACCCGGTCTCTTGCTCTGAAGCGAAAGGAGGTGGAGAAGGATCCGAAAGGCGCCTCTACCCCCAGATGAAAGAGCAATGGCCAAGGAGTGAAGGCAGGAAGAAGCTGGTGTTGCCAAGAGTCCCTGGCGACCAGGAAACGAACAAGCAATGGAGAGAAGTCAAAAACCCGCTTTGATGAAGCAGATCGGGTGTAGCGGTGTTATAAAGCCAGGGGTTGAGTTAAAGTCCATTGCTTAAGGTATCATTTTACGCTAAGGTTTATTGCCTTAAGTTACGAGTTGATCAATGTGATTATTATTCGAAGTTGAGATGGTTCGAAACAGCCAAGTACAAGATCGTGCCTACGAGATTACTAGGTTATTTCGTTGAAAGTAAATCATGCAAGGAAAGTTAAAGGTAAACAAAGGGGTTACAAGAAGAAATGCGAAAGTAACTTCATTGAGCAAAGTATCAGTTCAAGAGAATACACGCCAACTTGGTAAATACATGTCCAAGAAAATGTGAGTTTATTACAAAAGTATATGCAAGGAAAAGGCACGAAGGTAGCAGATGGAGAGAATCGTTTAATCTTCAGCAGGAACCACCTTTCCATCCACTACCTCGTTATCAAGAGACACCATGCTGAGGTCCAGGTCGGGGAACAAGCAGGCAAATTGTTCTCGCGCAGCTTCGAATCCGACAGCTAGAATTTGAGCAGAGTTCAGCTTGAGTTCTTCAATCTGTTTCTGAAGTTCCTCAATCCGCTTCTTGAGATCTTCAGTTTGCTCTTTCAGCTCCTTATTCTGTTGCTCCAGCTCTTCAACCTGCTTCTTGAGTTGTTCATTGGTCTCTTGAGCCTGGAGAAGGTCTTCAGCAACCTTCTTGGATTCCGCTTGTGCTTGGGCCAATTCAGCAGCTACCTTTCCTTTCTCTTTGTTGGCCTCAGCAAGATCAGCTATGGCGTCGTCCCTCGCCTTTTCCACCTGCCTAAGGAGTTTCTCCCGGTCGGCTGACCTTTGCTCTAGTTTCTTCACCTTGACGGCGTCAGTTTTTATAAGAGCCTCCAGGTCAGCCACCTTGACGCGATAGGGCACAATCTTGCTCTCCAGTTCAATCTTTTCTTGAGCAAGTAGTTGCACCTTGTGGCGAAGGTCAGTGGCCTCCTTGCGCGCCAGCCTGAGCTCGGTGCTCATTGCATCCTCCACTCGGGAGTGTTCAATTTCCGCGAGCGTCAGGTTGAAGGACAACTTCTCCACCTCGACCCTCATGGTGCTATTTTCAGTTTTGAGGTTGAAGAGGTCGTCCTGGAGTTTCCTGGTGGAGCCCTCCACGGCTCTGGTTATAACGGCGGGGATGTCATCTGCTATCGTCTTCAGCTTAGCAGATAGAGGCTCCCACATCCTTGTAACCTCGAGAGGGAGGTTTGCTGCGTGTAGAGGCGCTATGGGAGCCTGTTGTTGGTTCTCGTCGCCACCTTCCTTAGCAGGTTCTTCAGTAGGCGCTTGTTGGCGTGGCGACGAAATTCGGGATTCGGTGATCAGAATAGGAGAGGTATGAGCAACCTCATCCCCGATTGGAGCAGCCTCCGCAGGTAAAGCATTTGAAGGGGGACCCCCTCCAGCTGATACGTATGGTGTGGAGGCGCTCGGGGGGTCCTCCATGAAATTTGGCTCTTGGGCCTCAACTGCAGGTGGCGCAGTGGCCAGCGGGATCGCTTGGACTGGGAAGCAGGAGCTTGTGGGGGTGGCGATGATGGAGGAGGGGCAGGCGTGGATGGTGGCGTTGACGTAGGAAGAGGGGGTGGTGCAGGTGGTGAAGAAGGTTCCACCCTCTTCCTCTTTGTGACAAGGCCGTCTTCAGTGGCCTCGTCGTCCTCCTCTTCCTCTTCGTGGATCACTTGAGGAGCTTTCCTCTTGGGCCTCTTGAGGACTAGTTTCTTGCGTTGGGCGGGTTCCTTAGGTGGCGATCGCCCGTGGACGATGGCTGTCTCCACCACCGAATTGGGTACTGTTTGAGAACCCGTCGCCAACCCGTGGGTTCGGGCGAGCGCCCTCAATTCCGCAAGCATACCCTTGCCCAACATGTTATCTGCATGAGACGAAAATGCATGGGTTAACTCAAGGAGAAGATAAGTGCATAAGGCAGTATGTAGCAAAGCAGATGATCGGTGAAGGAAAAATAAAACCAAAGTCTTGCGCATAACGCACAAGACGCCCAGAAACAGTCAAATAGAAGCAATATTAAAACAACAGTTTAAATGTTCTAACCTATTCGAATTTCGAGTTGGTCCTCGTAGAATTCGAAGCAGATCAGGGTGGTGGTAAGGAAAGTGATGTTGGCATCACCCTTTTCCAGAAAAGGCAGAGATCTCGGTCCAACGCTCCCATGCTGTCAGGACTTCTGGGTCTCCTGAAATAGCTCTTGGACTCTTTCTTCCCCTTGTCCACCCAGTACAAGGGGAAGCCGTCGAGTAGGGAGGCGTCCTTGTCATTAGGGCGCACTTGGACGAATTTCCCTTTCCAATCTTTATAGGATTGCTGGAAGATAGCAAAGATAGACCTCCCAGCAATCCCATTCAAGCTAACCCATAGGCGGTCTCCCGGGTGCTTGGCTTCGAAGAGAAATAAAAACACGTATACGGATGCGGGCGACCCCAGGTGGTCGCACATCACTTGGAATGCTCGAACAAACGCCCAGCTGTTGGGGTGAAGCTGGGCGGCGGCAATGTTGAGCTCGGTAAGGAGTTCCCTCTCGAATCGGGTGAAGGGAAACTTCAGTTTCACCTTCTTGAATAGTGTTGTGTAGACGAAGCAGAAGGGCCCGTCAGCACTCACCTTGTCATCAGCGCAAACGGGCAGATCGGGGGAACAAGGCAGCACTATCATTTTCTCATCGTGCTCCTTATGAAACGTTTGGTTGGGCTCATCCCCCTTTGTCAGTCGCAAAACTGCCCCAGCAGTGTTCACGGAAGACGTTTCCTTCAACAGGGTCGAGTTGGCCCAGGGATACAGGGTTTTGAAGTCCGGCAAGGGGACGGGGACTCCGCCGGCGATAGGTGGAGTCGCCTGGGCCAGGTTAGGGCGGGAAGACGCAGGCCTCTCAGCCTGGGAGGATGAAGCGCCACGAACTCGTGGTGGGTCGTGTGCTTGTGAAGGGGGGTTTCGTGATGAAGGAGGAGGATTCGGGGTGATCTTTGTGCGAGTCATTGTTGCAGCTGCAAAGGAAGAAGAAAAGGAAAAATGATCAGGGGTTACAGAGGCTGACTCGATCATGGAAGGAAGGTGAAAAACGAACGAACGTAGGTTCGTTGCGATGATTGACGAAGCCCTAAGTTACGTAGAAGGAGAAATGGAAAAAGCAACCCACAGCGTATGCACCAGGCAGTTACAGGATGATGCGAATCGGTTAAAATGCAAGAAAAACCAGCAGAAGAAGGAAAGTAGGTACCTTTTGATGATCAGGAAGACGATGAATGTTGATGATGATTTGGAATGTTGAAGAGCGCTGAGAGAGTTTTTGCAGGAGAAGGTGAGAGCGTTTGAAGATACGAAGAAAAGTGATGGAACAGTGTGGAGTGAAAATGGGTTTAAGGGTTTTTTCGAAATGGGTTTGGGAAGCGCAAACGGTAACTGAAGGTAACCGTTGATGAAGCCACATGTCGAGCGATGGACGAGGGGTTTGGTGGAGCGTCAGAGCACCAGAAGGTACAACCGCTTGGAATTCTGCGTCAATGCCGCGTAGATCGGTGTTGACGTGACTCTTTCAGTCTTTTCACTGGACAAGTCTTCGCTTAAGACTGGGGGGCTTGTGTACCGCCCTGGTAGTCGGAAGTGATGACGTAGCATCAAGCTACAGTATAGGCGTGTTGACAAGGCGCCAGGTTGGCAGAAGGGAAGGAAGTCGGGGGGCTCGTGAAGTCGCCAATTATTAAGTTGGCGTGTTCCGATCTCCAGCATACCAGAATCGGCGATCACCGGGTTAAAGATGAAGTCGCCAGATGTAGACTCAGGCGACCTAGTACTTGGAGATCGCCAGAGCAAGCACATCGCCAGAGATGAAGGTGGTGCAGATTATGAAGGCGGCCGGCGAGACCACAGGGAAGGTGTATGAAGGCACCCTAACTCGCCAGTTCCAGTAGAGATCGCACTCCCAAGTTAGCTATGTACTGGGCAGCACCATGCATAAATAACTTAGCCAAAAAGAGAGTCAGAAGCAGCGCCCAAGTCAAGGAGGCTCCAGATGATGGCACGTGTACAGTTGGATGCGAGCCACGTGTCCAAGTCTGTAACTGCCAAGAGAGAGAAAGTAACCAGGTATATAAGAGATCTCAATGAACTTTCTGAGGTACGCACGTTCAGAATACATTCTTTACGATTGCGAGTTCTAGAGCTTACTGTGAGAGAGGATTTGCACGGTTCTTGTTCTCTTAGTATTTGGTGATTCAGTCACTGACTTGGGCGTTGGAGTGCAATCAGTCGCAGCGGCGCCGCTCTGTTTCTTTGCAGGTTCTTGAGGTGGATCTCGAAGAGGAACGGAGGTTCGAAGCGGTGCGCACGTCGATCCTTTGACGAGGCAGTTTCCAGCGTTCCGGTCAACAGGCAGGATCATCACTTATTCACCAATTTTGCTACCAAGGCAAAAAAAGCCAATCCATCGAACTTGGCTAAGCCAAAACCCAACCAAGATCAATATCTTTTGCAAATAAACTATTCACACCTCATTTTTTATGCATTTCTGACAATTCTCCACCAAGATTGCACAAAAACCATAACTTCACTTATTCACCAATTTTGCTTCCAAGGCAAAAAAGCCAATCCACCGAACTTGGCACGCCAAAACCCAACCAAGATCAATTCCTTTTGCAACCAAACTTTTCACACCTCATTTTTTATGCATCTGTGACAATTCCCCACCAAGATTGCACAAAAACCATAACTTCACTTATTCACCAATTTTGCTACCAAGGTAAAAAAAGCCAATCCACCGAAACTTGCTTAGCCAAAACCCAACCAAGATCAATTCTTTTTGCAACCAAACTTTTCACACCTCATTTTTTATGCATTGTGACAATTCCCCACCAAGATTGCACAAAAACCATAACTTCACTTATTCACCAATTTTTCTACAAAGGCAAAAAAAGCTAATCCAACGAACATGGCTAAGCCAAAACCCAACCAAGTTCAATTCCTTTTGCAACCAGACTTTTCACACGTCATTTTTTATGCATTTGTGACAATTCCCCACCAAGATTGCACAAAAACCATAACTTCACTTATTCACCAATTTTGCTACCAAGGCAAAAAAAGCCAATCCATCGAACTTGGCTAAGCCAAAACCCAACCAAGATCAATTCCTTTTGCAACCAAACTTTTCACACCTCATTTTTTATTCATTTGTAACAATTCCCCACAAAAATTGCACAAAAACAATAACTTCACTTATTCACCAATTTCACTACCAAGGTAAAAAAAAGCCAATCTACCGAATCTGGCTAAGCCAAAACCCAACCAAGATCAATTCCTTTTGCAACCAAACTTTTCACACCTCATTTTTTATGTATTTGTAACAATTCCCCACAAAAATTGCACAAAAACCATAACTTCACGTATTCATCAATTTTGCTACCAAGGTAAAGAAAGCCAATCCACAAAACCTGGCTAAGCCAAAACCCAACGAAGATCAATTCCTTTTGTAACCAAACTTTTCACACCTCATTTTTGATGCATTTGTGACAATTCCCTACCAAGATTTCCTAAAAACCAACTGATGTGATTCCAATAGCCACATAGAACAAGATTCTTGACACTTTGAGGAATCACCTTGAGCTGGAAAATATAGAGGCACTTTCTTAGAAGTTGGATCATGGTTCTAAAATCAAGAACTCACCAATAACAAGTACCAAATCCCAAACTCATTTGGATGAACCAAATATTGTCAAATTGAATCAACAAAGGAGAAGGAAAAGAAGAAACCGAACAGAATTGAACTTAAAACAAAAGTACCGAACAGAAATTAAGAAGCAAACAGAAAATAGGTGCTGGAAAATTAAAGGAACCGAAACAACTACAACTCAAAACTCAAAGCTACATGAACAAATTGAAGAAGAAGAAAGGAAGGAGAAGAGAATGCTCATGAAGATGGAAGATAGGTTGGATGATCACGCCACTAGAAGTATGGATGCTCCTAGATGAGTGTGGAAGCCGCCACTTGAGGAAACCATGGTCCTTCAAGATAAGACTAGAGAAGAAGCTCAAAGCTCTCCAAATGCTCACTCCAATTTTGAGTATAGTTTCTTTAGATAAAATTCAAATCTGAAATTTACAAGGAAGGCACCTCTATTTATAGCCTAAGGTGCTGAAAAAAGAAAGCTAAACAATTCAAAAACTCCCTCCAAAAGCCACTAGAACCGGCGCTAATTTGCCTAAGCAAGGAAGGTGTGATCCCTTCCTTCACTTTGGCACCCCCTATTCTACTCCTACACCTATCTACTAATACACCCCCCTAAAGGTCCTATTTAAAACCTAAAAGATGCTATAACAAAAGAGGTTTCTAAGGTTTCCCTCTAAGCACCTTCAACTAAAGACACTACAAAAAGAGAAAATAAATGTCCTCTTGCTCCCAAGGCTTTGAACATGCTTCTTGTAATCCTTTGAGGTGGACTTTGACCTCCATGGGCGTCCTCCATTTGTGCCTCCACCTCTTCTTGAGCTTGATGAGTGGCCTCCATGTTCTCTTGGGCTTGATCTCCATCATACTCCCCGAGTTGGAGAGAATTCGACCACGAATTCTGGAGACCTACAGAAAAAGGAGTTAGATCGCTGACATTAAAAGTATGACTACCTAAGAATGTATCAGGCATATCTAACTCATAAGCATTGTCATTAATCCTCTTGAGGACTTGGAAAGGTCCATCCCCTCGAGGCATTAGTTTGGACTTCCTTTGAGTAGGAAAACGATCCTTCCTCAAGTGAAGCCAAACCCAATCGCCCTCATCAAACAACAATGCTTTTCTCCTCTTATTGGCAAGTTCAGCATACTTGCCAACCTTCTTCTCAATTCTCTTCTTGATGTCTTTATGCAAAGTTTTCACAAAAGAAGCCTTTTCATCCCCATCTTTGCACAAGACATCGTCAAGAAGGGGAATAGGAAGAAGATCAAGAGGTGTTAGGGGATTAAACCCATAGACCACCTCAAAAGGAGAATGGGAGGTGGTAGAATTTACTACTCGGTTATATGCAAACTCAACATGGGGTAGTAAATTCTCCCACACTCTAGGATTCCCCGAAATAAAGCATCTCAATAGTTGTCCCAAAGTTCTATTTACCACCTCGGTTTGACCATCGGTTTGTGGGTGGCAAGTGGTAGAAAATAAAAGCTTAGTTCCAAGCTTGCCCCACAAGGTCTTCCAAAAGTGACTCAAGAACTTAGGATCTCTATCGGACACTATAGACCTAGGAATCCCATGCAAGCGAACCACTTCTTGGAAGAAGAGGTTTGCAATGTGGCATGCATCATCCACTTTGTGGCAAGGAATAAAGTGAGCCATCTTTGAAAAACGATCCACTACCACAAAAATGGAGTCCTTTCCCTTTGATGTCTTGGGTAAGCCTAAGATGAAATCCATAGATATATCTACCCAAGGCATTGAAGGGATAGGAAGAGGAGTATAGAGACCATGGGGATGCATCTTAGATTTAGCTTTGCGGCAAGCTATGCATTTATCACACAAACTATGAACATGTTTATGCATATGAGGCCAAAAGAAATGTTCATGCAACACATCCAAAGTTTTAGCAACCCCAAAATGTCCCATTAAGCCCCCCTCATGAGCTTCTCTAACAAGAGATAATCTAATAGAGCATTGGGGAACACAAAGACGTTTTCCTTTAAAAAGAAAGCCATCTTGAATAAAAAAGTCTTTGTGTCCTCCTTTAAGACACTCTTGATAGATGGGAGAAAAATCAAGGTCATCATGATAAAGTTCCTTAATGTGATCAAAACCAAGATATTGAGAGGTTAAAAGATTTAGCAAGGTGTATCTTCTAGAAAGAGCATCCGCCACAATATTTATTTTGCCTTGCTTGTGTTTGATCACATAAGGAAATTGCTCAATGAATTCCACCCACTTAGCATGCCTCTTGTTAAGTTTGTTTTGGCTTTTCAAATATTTAAGAGATTCATGATCACTATGTATCACAAACTCTTTAGGAAAAAGATAGTGTTGCCAAGTAAACAAAGCCCTAACAAGTGCATATAATTCTTTATCATAGGTGGAATAGTTGAGATGACTTCCCTTCAATTTCTCACTAAAATAGGCTATGGGGTGGCCCTCTTGAAGGAGAACAGCCCCAATACCTATGCTTGAAGCATCACACTCAATCTCAAATGTCTTAGTGAAATTAGGAAGGGCCAAGATGGGAGCATTAGTCAATTTTTCTTTCAAAGTATCAAAAGCATTTTGTTGTGCTTCTCCCCAATGAAAGACCACATCCTTTTTCACTATGTCATTGAGTGGTGCGACAATGGTACCAAAGTTTGGGACAAATCTTCTATAGAAAGAAGCAAGCCCATGAAAACTTCGGACCTCATTCAAAGATTTCGGTGTAGGCCAATTTTGAATGGCCACCACCTTGGTTTTGTCCACATGGACCCCTTTACAACTAACAACAAACCCTAGGAATTCTATATGATCAAGAGCAAACATACATTTAGCAAGGTTAGCATACAAATGTTCCTTCCTAAGGGTTTCCAAAACTTGCCTAACATGCAACCTATGGTCATTCAAAGATAAGCTATAAATGAGAATGTCATCAAAGTAAACCACAACAAACTTACCAATGAAAGGTCTAAGAACATGATGCATGAGGCGCATGAAGGTACTTGGTGCATTAGTTAAACCAAAAGGCATAACTAACCACTCATATAAACCAAAGTTGGTCTTAAAAGCCGTCTTCCATTCATCACCCGGTTTGATACGGATTTGATTGTAGCCGCTTTTAAGATCAATCTTTGAAAAGATTTTTGAACCATGTAATTCATCCACAAATCATCTAGTCTAGGTATGGGATGCCTATACTTAATGGTTATGTTATTGATGGCCCTACAATCCGAACACATTCGCCATGTGCCATCCTTTTTTGGCACTAAGATGATAGGCATAGCACAAGGACTCATGCTATCTTGCACCCACCCTTTTTCAATCAAAGCCTCAACTTGTTGGCGAATTTCCTTGGTTTCACTTGGATTGGTCCTATATGCGGGACGATTTGGTAAAGAAGAGCCCGGTATCAAATCAATTTGGTGTTCAATCCCTCTCAAAGGTGGAAGTCCATTTGGAGGATCTTGAAACACATCTTTGAACTCTTCTACCAAATTTTCCAAGCAATGAGGACTATCAACAAGTGTTTCTATGCTAAGAGTTCTAGGGATGGCTAAAAAAAGAGGATGATGAGCCATTATTTCCCTTTCAATGTCACGCCTAGACACAAGGAGTGTAGGCTTAGAACTCTTATCTTTTTTATCTTTTTTATCTTTTTCACTCTCCCTCTTTTTCTTCATGATAACTTGGTCCTCATGGACTTCTCTTGGAGAGAGAGATTTTAAAGTAACCTTGTGACCATGGAATTCAAAAGATAATTTGTTGGTAAAGCCATCATGTAAAACTTTTCTATCAAATTGCCAAGGCCTTCCCAAAAGAACATGAGTGGCTTCCATGGGCACAACATCACATAATACCTCATCTTTGTATTTTCCAATGGAGAAATGGATGAGGACTTGTTTATAACAATTATTTCTCCTACTTCACTAAGCCATTGTAATTTGTAGGGCTTTGTATGAGAGATAGTAGGCAATCCAAGTTTATCTACTACTCTTGTACTAGCCACATTTGCACAACTACCCCCATCCACTATCAAGGAACAAATGTTGTTTTGAATAAGACATCTTGTATGGAAAATATTTTCCCTTTGACTTTCATCAAAAGGTTGTGAAACTTGTCCAAGAAGTCTTCTCACAACTAACAAGTCCCCTTCAAGTGGACATTCACTCTCTTCCTCACTAGATGCATGAGAATGCAATGAATGCTTTGAAGAATCCAAATCATGCTCACTAACTACAATGCCCTCATGCATGTACATACTTCGTTTTGAAGGACAATTTGCAGCAATATGACCATAACCCATACATTTAAAGCATTTAGTGTTAGATGTTCTAGTGGGAGACTTAGGTCTAGATGTTGATGGCTTAGATTCCTTGGGTTTGACAGAAGAATCTTTGGAAGGATGTTTTGAAAAAGAAGTTTTGTTTCTCCAAGACTTGGAGTAGTATCCATTATTGGAAGCATTTTTAAAAGAGTTTTTCTTAGCAAGTTGGGCTTCCACCTTCATTGCAAGATGAACTAAAGAGCCCAATGATGAATACTCTTGTAACTCAACAATGTCTTGGATATCCTTCCTAAGACCACTCACAAACCTAGCAACCATGGCTTCTTCACTTTCTTCTAATTCAATTTGAAGCACAAGCGTCTCAAGCTCCTTATAATATTCATCCACATTTAGCGTGCCTTGTTGAAACCGTTGGAGTCTCAACATGAGGTCTTTCCTAAAATGTGGGGGCACAAACCTAGCGCGCATATGATCCTTTAAAGAGTTCCAAGAGTCCACGGGAGGACCCTTGTGATAGATAATGTCCTTTACAATTCCATGCCACCATTTCATGGCATAATCACTAAACTCTAGGGTGGCTAGCTTGAGCTTATGCTCATCTTGGATCTCATGGATCTCAAAAATTTGTTCACACTTAGCCTCCCAATCTAAATACACATTTGGATCACTAGAACCATTAAAGCAAGGTAGTTTGACCGAAGGAAGCTTGGACTTTGCATCATGGTAGAAGCCATTGCCGTAGTGAATTCTTTCCCCTTGGTGATGATGTCTTTGTCCATGGACTTGGGGTGGAGGTCTCCTTCTCCTATGCTCATCTTCACGGCCAACATCATTTGAAGAAGCTCTTGAAGATGGTCTATGAGAATGATGTCTATCATGGATAGAAGGAGATGGTCTAGTTTGTTGGACCTCCATCTTTTGCAATTTCTCCTCCAACCTTCTAATTGTTCTTTGAGCTTCATGTAATTCACCAAGAATTGAAGGACTTGTTTATAACAATTATTTCTCCTACTTCACTAAGCCATTGTAATTTGTAGGGCTTTGTATGAGAGATAGTAGGCAATCCAAGTTTATCTACTACTCTTGTACTAGCCACATTTGCACAACTACCCCCATCCACTATCAAGGAACAAATGTTGTTTTGAATAAGACATCTTGTATGGAAAATATTTTCCCTTTGACTTTCATCAAAAGGTTGTGAAACTTGTCCAAGAAGTCTTCTCACAACTAACAAGTCCCCTTCAAGTGGACATTCACTCTCTTCCTCACTAGATGCATGAGAATGCAATGAATGCTTTGAAGAATCCAAATCATGCTCACTAACTACAATGCCCTCATGCATGTACATACTTCGTTTTGAAGGACAATTTGCAGCAATATGACCATAACCCATACATTTAAAGCATTTAGTGTTAGATGTTCTAGTGGGAGACTTAGGTCTAGATGTTGATGGCTTAGATTCCTTGGGTTTGACAGAAGAATCTTTGGAAGGATGTTTTGAAAAAGAAGTTTTGTTTCTCCAAGACTTGGAGTAGTATCCATTATTGGAAGCATTTTTAAAAGAGTTTTTCTTAGCAAGTTGGGCTTCCACCTTCATTGCAAGATGAACTAAAGAGCCCAATGATGAATACTCTTGTAACTCAACAATGTCTTGGATATCCTTCCTAAGACCACTCACAAACCTAGCAACCATGGCTTCTTCACTTTCTTCTAATTCAATTTGAAGCACAAGCGTCTCAAGCTCCTTATAATATTCATCCACATTTAGCGTGCCTTGTTGAAACCGTTGGAGTCTCAACATGAGGTCTTTCCTAAAATGTGGGGGCACAAACCTAGCGCGCATATGATCCTTTAAAGAGTTCCAAGAGTCCACGGGAGGACCCTTGTGATAGATAATGTCCTTTACAATTCCATGCCACCATTTCATGGCATAATCACTAAACTCTAGGGTGGCTAGCTTGAGCTTATGCTCATCTTGGATCTCATGGATCTCAAAAATTTGTTCACACTTAGCCTCCCAATCTAAATACACATTTGGATCACTAGAACCATTAAAGCAAGGTAGTTTGACCGAAGGAAGCTTGGACTTTGCATCATGGTAGAAGCCATTGCCGTAGTGAATTCTTTCCCCTTGGTGATGATGTCTTTGTCCATGGACTTGAGGTGGAGGTCTCCTTCTCCTATGCTCATCTTCACGGCCAACATCATTTGAAGAAGCTCTTGAAGATGGTCTATGAGAATGATGTCTATCATGGATAGAAGGAGATGGTCTAGTTTGTTGGACCTCCATCTTTTGCAATTTCTCCTCCAACCTTCTAATTGTTCTTTGAGCTTCATGTAATTCACCAAGAATTGAAGCTTTGGAAGGAGAATTCTGCTTGGAGGATGCATCACTTGAAGATCCAGCCATTTGTAATTAAAAAAAACAGCAAACACACAAAACAGCAAACACACAAAACAGCAAACAAGTTAAAAATTAGCAAAAACAGTGAGCTTTGCAATTGAAACTGCCGAAGTGAATTTAAGGCTGAAAAAGATATCACTCTCAAAGAAATAATGTTCTTGCTCCAATCTGATCTTGAGGCCTTGGAATCCTCAAATGAAATATGTCAAAGCAAGCACACCAATCTTAAGAGCAAACCACCACAAAACCAAAGAAACAATAAAGACAAACAAGAAAAGGTATAAGCAAGGAAAGGTAATTGCAAAAGGAAAACTATATGTAAGACAAACTCAAAGAATAAGAATGAAAGACAATCAAGAAAATAAAGAACTCAATGAGAAAAGTAGGCACACAAAAGAATACCTAAGGAAAAGCACTAGAGTAGATGAAGAAAACAAAAATATTAGCTACTGGAAAAAAATATTTTTTTATGCAAACTGTGCTTGATATTCACTGATTTAACTGGAACGTTGTAGAGCGAACTGGATTATGAAATTTATACCACAGAAACTTCAAGATGTTAACTCAATAATGGCACTGGAATCAATTAAAAACAGTAAGCCAATTGAGAGAAATAAATTTTTTAAAATCACTGCCAGATTACCGTATTTTTTTCGGCAGGAATGTACACTTTTTTTATTTTATTTATCATTTTTTGTGTACTTCATATTTTTGAATGATTCTTTTTTCTATGCTTTTCTAACACTTTGAATATCTCAAATCCAGAATTTCAGAATTTTACAGTACGTAAATCAGTTGCAATAAGGAAAAACAGTAAGCACTCTTTTCAGAAACAGAGGAATCCTAATAAGAATAAAAAACAGAATGATGAACTAGCAAAGACATAATAGAAAATGATGTATTGGAACTTGTATAGGTCTAGAATACAAGTATGAACTCAATTCTAAAAAGAAAATGCACAAAGGATCAACATCAATTCAGAAAATTATATGACACCAAAGCAAGAAACAATCAAAACAATAAAAGTACTACTAGAAGTAATGACATATATGGAATAACATGACTAAGACAAAACTTGACATGATTCAAAAATTAAAAGACACAACACAAATTGTAACAAGTGAAAGGAAGCTTAAGGTAAACTCTAGGAAGGATAATGCCATTCCAAAAGAGCAACCATACTCATAAGAATTATGAGTGCCATAAACCTTTCCACAAACACTTGGAGCAAAAGAAAAAAAAAACAGCAAGAAAACTCAATTAAAATTCTAAAACAGAAACTTAAATTGCAAGAAATTAAAGAGCTCTTGAAATAAAGTGCACACAACTCAACAATTAAACAAGAATGAACCTAAGAGTCATGATACCACATGATGTGATTCCAATAGCCACATAGAACAAGATTCTTGACACTTTGAGGAATCACCTTGAGCTGGAAAATATAGAGGCACTTTCTTAGAAGTTGGATCATGGTTCTAAAATCAAGAACTCACCAATAACAAGTACCAAATCCCAAACTCATTTGGATGAACCAAATATTGTCAAATTGAATCAACAAAGGAGAAGGAAAAGAAGAAACCGAACAGAATTGAACTTAAAACAAAAGTACCGAACAGAAATTAAGAAGCAAACAGAAAATAGGTGCTGGAAAATTAAAGGAACCGAAACAACTACAACTCAAAACTCAAAGCTACATGAACAAATTGAAGAAGAAGAAAGGAAGGAGAAGAGAATGCTCATGAAGATGGAAGATAGGTTGGATGATCACGCCACTAGAAGTATGGATGCTCCTAGATGAGTGTGGAAGCCGCCACTTGAGGAAACCATGGTCCTTCAAGATAAGACTAGAGAAGAAGCTCAAAGCTCTCCAAATGCTCACTCCAATTTTGAGTATAGTTTCTTTAGATAAAATTCAAATCTGAAATTTACAAGGAAGGCACCTCTATTTATAGCCTAAGGTGCTGAAAAAAGAAAGCTAAACAATTCAAAAACTCCCTCCAAAAGCCACTAGAACCGGCGCTAATTTGCCTAAGCAAGGAAGGTGTGATCCCTTCCTTCACTTTGGCACCCCCTATTCTACTCCTACACCTATCTACTAATACACCCCCCTAAAGGTCCTATTTAAAACCTAAAAGATGCTATAACAAAAGAGGATTCTAAGGTTTCCCTCTAAGCACCTTCAACTAAAGACACTACAAAAAGAGAAATAAATGTCCTCTTGCTCCCAAGGCTTTGAACATGCTTCTTGTAATCCTTTGAGGTGGACTTTGACCTCCATGGGCGTCCTCCATTTGTGCCTCCACCTCTTCTTGAGCTTGATGAGTGGCCTCCATGTTCTCTTGGGCTTGATCTCCATCACCAACCAAGATCAATTCCTTTTCCAACCAAACTTTTCACACCTCATTTTTTATGCATTTGTGACAATTCCCCACCAAGATTGCACACAAACCATAACTTCACTTATTGACCAATTTTGCTACCAAGGCAAAATAAGACAATCCACCGAACTTGGCTAAGCCAAAACCCAACCAAGATCAATTATTCCTTTTGCAACAAAACTTTTCACACCTCATTTTTTATGCATTTGTGAAAATTCCCCACCAAGATTGCACAAAAACCATAACTTCACTTATTCACCAATTTTGCTACCAAGGCCAAAAAAGCCAATCCACCGAACTTGGCTAAGCCAAAACGCAACCAAGATCAATTCCTTTTGCAACCAGACTTTTCACACCTCATTTTTTATGCATTTGTGACAATTCCCCACCAAGATTGCACAAAAACCATAACTTCACTTATTCATCAATTTTGCTACCAAGGCAAAAAAAGCCAATCCACCGAACTTGGCTAAGCCAAAACCCAATCAAGATTAATTATTCCTTTTGCAACCAAACTTTTCACACCTCATTTTTTTGCATTTGCGACATTTCCCCACCAAGATTGCACAAAAACCATAACTTCACTTATTCACCAATTTTGCTACCAAGGCAAAAAAAGCAAATCCATCGCACTTGGCTAAGCCAAAACCCAACCAAGATGAATTATTCCTTTTGCAACAAAACTTTTCACACTTCATTTTTTATGCATTTGTGACAATTCCCCACCAAGATTGCACAAAAACCATAACTTCACTTATTCACCAATTATGCTACCAAGGCCAAAAAAGCCAATCCCCAAACTTGGCTAAGCCAAAACGCAACCAAGATCAATTCCTTTTGCAACCAGACTTTTCACACCTCATTTTTGATGCATTTGTGACAATTCCCCACCAAGATTGCACAAAAACCATAACTTCACTTATTCATCAATTTTGCTACAAAGGCAAAAAAAGCCAATCCACCGAACTTGGCTAAGCCAAAACCCAATCAAGATCAATTATTCCTTTTGCCACCAAACTTTTCACACCTCATTTTTTATGCATTTGTGACATTTCCCCACCAATATTGCTCAAAAACCATAACTTCACTTATTGACCAATTTTGCTACCAAGGCAAAAAAAGCCAATCCATCGAACTTTGCTAAGCCAAAACCCAACCAAGATGAATTCCTTTTGCAACCAGACTTTTCTCACCTCATTTTTGATGCATTTGTGACAATTCCCCACCAAGATTGCACAAAAACCATAACTTCACTTATTCATCAATTTTGCTACCAAGGCAAAAAAAGCCAATCCACCGAACTTGGCTAAGCCAAAACCCAATCAAGATCAATTATTGGTTTTGCAACCTAACTTTTCACAGCTCATTTTTTATGCATTTGTGACATTTCTCCACCAAGATTGCACAAAAACCATGACTTCACTTATTCACAAATTTTGCTACCAAGGCAAAAAAAGCCAATCCACCGAACATGGCTAAGCCAAAACCCAACCAAGATCAATTCCATTTGCAACCAAACTTTTCACACCTCATTTTTGATGCTTTTGTGACAATTCCCCAGAAAGATTGCACAAAAACCATAACTTCACTTATTCACCAATTTTGCTAGCAAGGTAAAAAAAAGCCAATCCACCGAAACTTGCTTAGCCAAAACCCAACCAAGATCAATTATTTTTGCAACCAAACTCTTCACGCCTCATTTTTTATGCATTTGTGACAATTCCCCACTAAGATTGCACAAAAACAATGACTTCACTTATTTACCAATTTTGGTACCAAGGCAAAAAAAGCAAAACCATCGAACTTGGCTAAGCCAAAACCCAACCAAGATCAATTATACCTTTTGCAACAAAACTTTTCACACTTCATTTTTTATGCATTTGTGACAATTCCCCACCAAGATTGCACAAAACCATAACTTCACTTATTCACCAATTTTGCTTCCAAGGCAAAAAAGCCAATCCACCGAAGTTGGCTACGCCAAAACCCAACCAAGATCAATTCCTTTTGCAACCACACTTATCACACCTCATTTTTTGTGCATCTGTGACAATTCCCCACCAAGATTGCACAAAAACCATAACTTCACTTATTCACCAATTTTGCTACCAAGGGAAAAAAAGCCAATCCACCGAAACTTGCTTAGCCAAAACCCAACCAAGATCAATTATTTTTGCAACCAAACTCTTCACACCTCATTTTTTATGCATTTGTGACAATTCTCCACCAAGATTGCACAAAAACCATGACTTCACTTATTCACCAATTTTGCTACCAAGGCAAAAAAAGCCAATCCACCGAACTTGGCTAAGCCAAAACCCAACTAAGATCAATTCCTTTTGCAACCAAACTTTGCACACTTCATTTTTTATGCATTTGTGACAATTCCCCACCAAGATTGCACGAAAACCATAACTTCACTTATTCACCAATTTTGCTACCAAGGTAAAAAAAGCCAATCCAATGAAACTGGCTTAGCCAAAACCGAACCAAGATCAATTCCTTTTGCCACCAAACTCTTCACGCCTCATTTTTGATGCATTTGTGACAATTCCCTACCAAGATTTCCCAAAAACCTTAACTTCACTTATTCACCAATTTTGCTACCAAGGCAAAAAAAGCCAATCCACCAAACTTGGCTCAGCCAAAACCCAACCAAGATCAATTCCTTTTGCAACCATACTTTTCACACCTCATTTTTTATGCATTTGTGACAATTCCCCACCAAGATTGCACAAAACCATAACTTCACTTATTCACCAATTTTGCTTCCAAGGCAAAAAAGCCAATCCACCGAAGTTGGCTACGCCAAAACCCAACCAAGATCAATTCCTTTTGCAACCACACTTATCACACCTCATTTTTTGTGCATCTGTGACAATTCCCCACCAAGATTGCACAAAAACCATAACTTCACTTATTCACCAATTTTGCTACCAAGGTAAAAAAGCCAATCCACCGAAACTTGCTTAGCCAAAACCCAACCAAGATCAATTATTTTTGCAACCAAACTCTTCACACCTCATTTTTTATGCATTTGTGACAATTCCCCACCAAGATTGCACAAAACCATGACTTCACTTATTCACCAATTTTGCTACCAAGGCAAAAAAAGCCAATCCACCGAACTTGGCTAAGCCAAACCCAACTAAGATCAATTCCTTTTGCAACCAAACTTTTCACACTTCATTTTTTATGCATTTGTGACAATTCCCCACCAAGATTGCACGAAAACCATAACTTCACTTATTCACCAATTTTGCTACCAAGGTAAAAAAGCCAATCCAATGAAACTGGCTTAGCCAAAACCGAACCAAGATCAATTCCTTTTGCCACCAAACTTTTCACACCTCATTTTTGATGCATTTGTGACAATTCCCTACCAAGATTTCCCAAAAACCTTAACTTCACTTATTCACCAATTTTGCTACCAAGGCAAAAAAGCCAATCCACCAAACTTGGCTCAGCCAAAACCCAACCAAGATCAATTCCTTTTGCAACCATACTTTTCACACCTCATTTTTTATGCATTTGTGACAATTCCCCACCAAGATTGCACAAAAACCATAACTTCACTTATTCACCAATTTTGCTTCCAAGGCAAAAAAGCCAATCCACCGAAGTTGGCTACGCCAAAACCCAACCAAGATCAATTCCTTTTGCAACCACACTTATCACACCTCATTTTTTGTGCATCTGTGACAATTCCCCACCAAGATTGCACAAAAACCATAACTTCACTTATTCACCAATTTTGCTACCAAGGTAAAAAAGCCAATCCACCGAAACTTGCTTAGCCAAAACCCAACCAAGATCAATTATTTTTGCAACCAAACTCTTCACACCTCATTTTTTATGCATTTGTGACAATTCCCCACCAAGATTGCACAAAAACCATGACTTCACTTATTCACCAATTTTGCTACCAAGGCAAAAAAAGCCAATCCACCGAACTTGGCTAAGCCAAAACCCAACTAAGATCAATTCCTTTTGCAACCAAACTTTTCACACTTCATTTTTTATGCATTTGTGACAATTCCCCACCAAGATTGCACGAAAACCATAACTTCACTTATTCACCAATTTTGCTACCAAGGTAAAAAAGCCAATCCAATGAAACTGGCTTAGCCAAAACCGAACCAAGATCAATTCCTTTTGCCACCAAACTTTTCACACCTCATTTTTGATGCATTTGTGACAATTCCCTACCAAGATTTCCCAAAAACCTTAACTTCACTTATTCACCAATTTTTCTACCAAGGCAAAAAAAGCCAATCCACCAAACTTGGCTCAGCCAAAACCCAACCAAGATCAATTCCTTTTGCAACCATACTTTTCACACCTCATTTTTTATGCATTTGTGACAATTCCCCACCAAGATTGCACAAAAGCCATAACTTCACTTATTCACCAATTTTGCTACTAAGGCAAAAAAAGCCAATCCATCAAACTTGGCTAAGCCAAAACCCAACCAAGATCAATTCCTTTTGCAACCAAACTTTTCACACCTCATTTTTTATGCATTTGTGACAATTTCCCACCAAGATTGCACAAAAACCATAACTTCACTTATTGACCAATTTTGCTACCATGGCAAAAAAAGCCATTCCACCGAAGTTGGTAAGCCAAAACGCAACCAAGATCAATTCCTTTTGCAACCAAACTTTTCACACCTCATTTTTGATGCATTTGTGACAATTCCCCACCAAGATTGCACAAAAACCACGACTTCACTTATTCACCAATTTTGCTACCAAGGCAAAAAAAGCCTGATGATGGGAACAAGTTTTACACGGCCCCACGGTGGGCGCCTGATGATCCTCCCTGTTGACCGGAACGCTGGAAACTGCCTCGTCAAAGGATCGACGTGTGCACCGCTTCAAACCTCCATTCCTCTTCGAGATCCACCTCAAGAACCTGCAAAAGATCCAACGCCCAAGTCAGTGACGGTATCACCAAATACTAAGAGAACAAGAACCGTGCAAATCCTCTCTTCTCACAGTAAGCTCTATAACTCGCAAGCGTAAAGAGTATAATATGAACGTGCGTACCTCAGAAAGTTCGTTAAGGACTCTTATATACCTGGTGGCTTTCTCTCTCCTGGCAGTTACAGACTTGGACACGTGGCTCGCATCCAACCGTACACGTGCCACCATCTGGAGGCTCCTTGACTTGGCGCTGCTTCTACTCTCATTTTGGCTAGGTTACTTATGCATGGTACTGCCCAGTGCATAGCTAACTTGGGAGTGCGATCCCTACTGGAACTGGCGAGTTAGGGGCCTTCATACACCTTCCCTGTGGTCTCGCCGGCCGCCTTCATAATCTGCTTCTCCTTCATCTTTGGCGATGTGCTTGCTCTGGCGATCTCCGATAACTAGGTCGCCTGAATCTACATCTGGCGACTTCATCTTTAACCCGGTGATCACCGATTCTAGTAAGCTGGAGATCGAAACACGCCAACTTAACAACTGGCGACTACGCGAGCCCCCGACTTCCTTCCCTTCTGCCAACCTGGCGCCTTGTCAACACGCCTATATCGTAGCAGGATGCCACGTCATCACTCCCGACTACCAGGGCGGTACACAAGCCCCCCAGTCTTAAGCGAAGACTTGTCTAGCGAAAAGACTGAAAAAGTCATGTCAACACCGGTCTACGTGGCACTGACGCAGAATTCCAAGCGGTTGTACCTTCAGCTGTTCTGACGCTCTACCAAACCCCTCACTCATCGCTCGACACGTGGCTTCATCAACGGCTCTCTTCATTTGCCGTTTGCGCTTCCTAAACCCATTTCGAAAAAACTCTTAAACCCATTTTCACTTCACACTGTTCCATCACCTTCTTCGTGCTTGCAAACGCTCTAACTTTCTTCTGCGAAAACTCTCAACGCTCTCCAACACTCTAGATCACCACCTTCCTCCATCGTCTTCCCGATCATCGAAAGGTACCTACTTTCCTTCTTCTGCTGGTTTTTCTTGCATTTTCACCGATTCGCATCATCCTGTAACTGCTTGGTGCATACGATGTGGGTTGCTTTTTTCGTTTCTCCTTCTGCGTATCTTAGGGCTTCGTCAATCGTCGCAACGAACCTACATTCGTTCGTTTTTCACCTTCCTTTTATGATCGAGTCAGCCTCTGTAGCCCCTGATTATTTTTCCCTTTCTTCTTTCTTTGCAGCTGCAACCATGACTCGCTCAAAGATCACCCCGAACCCTCCTCCTTCATCACGAAACCCCCCTTCACAAGCACACGATCCACCACGAGTTCGTGGCGCTTCATCTTCCCAGGCTGAGAGGCCTGCGTCTTCCCGTCCTGTTCCGGCCCAGGCGACTCCACCTATCGCCGGAGGAGCCCCCATTCCCCTGCCAGACTTCAAAACTTTGTATCCCTGGGCCAACTCGACCCTTCTGAGGGAGACATCCTCTGTGAACACTGCGGGAGCAGTTTTGCGGCTAACTAAGGGGGATGAGATTAATCAATCTTTTCACAAGGAGCACGACGAAAAGATGATGGTGCTGCCTTGCCCCCCCGATCTGCCTGTTTGCGCCGATGACAAAGTGAGCGCCGACGGGCCCTTCTGCTTCGTCTACACGACCTTATTCAAGAAGGTGAAGCTCAAGTTCCCTTTCACCCGATTCGAGAGGGAACTCCTTACTGAGCTCAACATTGCCGCCGCCCAGCTTCACCCCAACAGCTGGGCGTTTGTTCGAGCATTTCAAGTGATGTGCGACCACCTGGGGTTGCCCACTTCCGTGGATGTATTTCTGTTCCTCTTCGAAGCCAAGCACCCAGGAGACCGCCTGTGGATCAGCTTGAACGCGATTGCTGGGAGGTCCATCTTTGCTATCTTCCAGCAATCCTACAAGGACTGGAAGGGGAAGTTCGTCCAAGTGCGTGCGAACGACAAGGACGCCTCCCTTCTCGATGGCTTTCCCTTGTACTGGGTGGACAAGTGGAAGAAGGAGTCCAAGAGCTGCTTCAGGAGGCCCAGAAGTCCTGACAGCATGGGAGCATTGGACAGAGATCTTTGTCTCTTCTGGAAGAGGGTGGCGGACGCTAATATAACTTTCCTTACCACCACCTTGATATGCTTCGAATTCTATGAAGATCAGCTAGAAATTCGAATAGGTTAGGACGTTTAAACTATTGCTTTGATACTGCTTCTGTTTAGCTGTTTCTGGGCGTCTTGTGCGTTATGCTCAAGACTTTGGTTTTACCTTTCCTGCACATACCATCTGTTTTTCTGTTCTACTACCTTATGCACTTATTTTCTTTTCCTTGAGTTAACCCATGCATTTTCGTTCCATGCAGACAACATGTTGGGCAAAGGCATGCTCGCTGAATTGAAGGCGATCGCCAGAAACCACGGGTTGGCGACCGGTTCTCAAACGGTGCCCAACTCGGTGGTGGAGTCTGCCATCGTCCACGGGCGATCGCCACCCAAGGAACCTGCCCAACGCAAGAAACTGGTCCTTAAGAGACCTAAAAGGAAAGCCCCTCAAGTCATCCATGAGGAGGAAGAAGAGGATGACGAGGTCACCGAGGATGGCCTCATTACGAAGAGGAAGAGGGTGGCACCTTCTTCACCACCTGCTCCACCCCCTCTTCCAACCTCAACACCACCATCGACGCCTGCTCCTCCTCCATCATCGCCACCCCCACAGGCTCCTTCCTCACCAGTCCAAGCAATCCCACTGGCCACTGCGCCACCTGCAGTGGAGGCCCAAGAGCCAAACTTCCTGGAGGACCCCCAAGCGCCTCTACACCATATGTGTCAGCTGGAGGGGGTCCCCCTTCAAACGCCTCCGCTGCAGAAGGTGCTCCAATCGGGGATGAGGTTGCTCATACCTCTCCGATTCTGATCACCGAATCCCCGATCCCGTCGCCACGCCAGGAAGCAACTACTGAAGAACCTGCTAAGGAAGGTGGCGACGAGAACCCACAACAGGCCCACCTGGCGCCTCTCCAAGCAGCAAACCTCCCTTTGGAGGTCACCAGGATGTGGGAGCCTCTAACTGCCAAGCTGAAAACCATAGCAGAGGATATCCCGGCGATCATAACCAGGGCTGTGGAAGGCTCAACCAGGAGGCTTCAAGACGACCTCTTCAACCTCAAAACCGAAAACAGCACCATGAGGGTCGAGGTGGAGAAGTTGTCCGCCAATCTGACGCTCGCGGAGATGGAACATTCTCGAGTAGAAGACGCCATGAGCACCGAGCTCAGATTGGCGCGCCAGGAGGCCACTGACCTTCGCCACAAGGTGCATCAACTTGCCCAAGAGAAGGTCGAATTGGAGAGCAAGATCGTGCCTCTTCGCGCCAGGGCGGTCGACCTGGAGGCTCTCATGAAAGCTGACGCCGCTAAGGTGCAAAAACTGGAGCAAAGGTCGATCGACCGAGAGAAATTACTTGGGCAAGTGGAAAAGGCGAGGGACGACGCCATAGCTGATCTTGCCGAGGCCAACAAAGAGAAAGGGAAGGCAGTCGCTGAACTAGCCCAAGCGCAAGCGGAAACCAAGAAGGTTACTGAAGACCTTCTCCAGGCTCAAGAGATCAACGAACAACTCAAAAAACAGGTTGAAGAGCTGGAGCAACAGAATAGAGAGCTGAAAGAGCAAACTGAAGACCTCAAGAAGCGGATCGAGAAACTTCAGGGGCAAATTGAAGAACTCAAGCTAAACTCTGCTCAGATTCTGGCTGCTGGATTCGAAGCTGCGCGGGAACAATTTGCTTGCCTATTCCCCGACCTGGATCTCAGCATGGTGTCGCTGAACAATGAAGTAGTAGATGGAAAAGTCGTTCCTGCTGAAGACTAATCAACTCTTCTTCATTTACTACCTTTGTGTTTTCCCTTATATTATTCTGTAACAAACTCGTGTATATGTGCTTTTAAGAGATACTTATCTTAATGACAAAGTTTGGGTATTCCTTCTCCTGACTTCTTTAAGCGCTTTAACCTTCTTTGCATGTTTAACTTTGTCGGAGTTAACTTAATGCTTTTGCAAACACGAGCTTTGACTTAACTGCCTCGAACCACTTCAAACTTAAGCAACAATCACTTTAACCAACTTGTACTCTTAAGATAACTAACCTTATCGTAAGAATATCCCTCAAGCAACGAACCGTAACTCAGTTACTGACTCAAAACACCGTCCCACTCGACCTGCCTTATCAAACAGGTCTTTCAACCTTCTCGCCGCTGTTTGAACTCTTCCCGATCGCCAAGGACACTTGGTAATATCAGCTTCTTTCTGGCCCCATGCTTTGGCCATTGTTTCTTTATCTGGGGGTAGAAACGCCTTTTGGGATCCTTCTTTACCTCCCTGAACTTCAGAACGAAAGACCGAGTGACTAGGCGTTCTCTTCGAACCTACCTTAGCCACCTTCCAAACTTCTTCCACCCTCTGCACCATACCTGAACTCGCTCGAGACGAGAAGGATTTTATCTTGCCTAAGCTCGCATGTAGGCGAAAAGGTCTTTAACTCGCCTGAACTCGCTCATCGGCGAGAAGGTCTTTAACGTGCCTGAACTCGTTCATTGGCGAGAAGGTCTTTAAACTCGCCTCTACGTTGCCCCAGGGGTTACATCTTCTCGCCCCCAGAAACACGGAGGACTTTTACTGGTGCCTCTACATTGCCCCAGGGGTTACATCTTCTCGCCCCCAGAAACACGGAGGGCTTTTTCTCTTTCTCGCCTGCACTCGCTCGACGGCGAGGAGGTCTTTTGCTTGCCTCAGGACGCGCGAGGCGTTGAGGTCTTTTAACTGGTGCCTCCGATCGCCGAAAAACGATGAGGACTTTAAAAACTTTAACTGATGCCTCAATCGCCGAAAAACGATGAGGACTTAAAAACTTTAACTGGTGCCTCCAATTGCCGAAAAAACGATGAGGACTTAAACTTCAGCTGGTGCCTCCAATCGCCAAAAAACGATGAGGACTTAAAAACTTTAACTGATGCCTCCAATCGCCGAAAAACGATGAGGACTTAAAAACCTTTTTAGAAAACGCGCGATATATCTTTACTTGCCTTAAATCACGTACAAGTGACAAGGTCTTTCTTCAAAACTTTTGGAAAATAGCACACATGCAATCTGAAAACGCCTTATACTTCGAAAATTCTTCTTTTATTGGGTGGCCTCGTTAAAAACCCTCCTTAGGGAAAAAAGAGTGCCCCCTTCAACTGTTTCATCAGAGACATTGTAATATGACTTTGTGTTTATCTTTACTTACAAAGCTCTTAACTATAGTACAACTTCAGGTGCGTGGCGTTCCAGGTGCGAGGAACGCCCCTCCTTCCAGCGTCTCTAAGCGGTAGGCTCCGTTCCGAGCGCCTCGGTTATTCTGAACGGTCCGGTCCACTTGGGTGACAGTTTATTCTCCATCTCGTACTGGTGGGCCTTCCTCATCACCAAGTCGCCTTCTCTAAACTGCCTTGGCATCACCTTCGAGTTGTATCTTCGTTCAATCCTTCTCTTCACGGCTTCAGCCTTCAACCTCGCCTCTTCCCTGACCTCATCCAGTAGATCCAGGTTCAGCCTTCTCTCTTCATTCGAGTCTTCCTCTACGAAGTTCTGGAATCTCGGCGAGCTCTCCTGGATCTCCACTGGAATCATGGCATCACACCCATAGACCAAGCTGAACGGGGTCTCATGGGTTCCTGATTGCTCGGTGGTGTGGTACGCCCAGACTATACGGGGTACCTCCTCAGCCCAACTTCCCTTGGCTTTCTCAAGCCTTCTCTTCAAACCTCTCAGCAACACCCGATTAGCTGACTCTACCTGGCCATTTGTGTGAGGGTGCTCGGCGGATGCAAACACTTGTTGAATTCCCACTCCTTCGCAAAGCTTCTTCAACAGGTGGCTTGCAAACTGCGTCCCATTATCCGACACCAGGC